>NC_022009.1:95933009-95966977 GCF_000317375.1 Microtus ochrogaster | reverse complement strand
GCATTTAATTGTTTGTCACAAAACAGTGGCCAATCATTGAGACTCCAGAAAGATTAAGGTAAACCTTCAAATTTGTACAATTCTGTTGTTTCCATATTTTTTAAAGCTATAGTTTCATGGTCTCTCACTTTGTTATGCATCTATATGAAAACATTCCACATATGGAGAAAAATCACATTTAATATTTCTTAACCATTATTTTTGGGAGTATGAGGTCTTCTAACATGTAATTCAATTGCACATTTTTGGTGATTTCCCTATATGGTGAAAGGACTTCTTACCTATATTTCAGTAACTAATATTCACTTCAAATCCATTAGGTTAGGTGTGTGTTCTATATTATTATTTCCTGCTAGGGTAAAAATGATTCACAGTGAACAAATTCTTCAATTGTTGTGGGCATTCAGAGCTCACAGGTAGATACCAGGTATGGAGTCTAATTGCAACTGACTAAATGTTTGCATAAAACTTGATTTTTAACATAGAAATATTGGGTATTTATTCAAAATATATTTTATTAAAATATATTTAATTTCAATATAATTAGTAATTGTGGAATAATTAAAAGTTATATCATGAATAATACTGGACACATTTGGTGGTTATTCTTTGTTGTCAACTTGTCTACATTGGTAATTAGCTAAAAACCCAAGAGACTGTACACACTTATGAAAAAATTTTCTTAATTAAATCATTTGAACTTGGAAAACCCACTTATAATCTAGGTAATTTAGGTGAGTAGTTAATATACACCTTTAATCCAAATCTTTCGGTATGGTCTGATGCTCATTTAATCTGTGTTGGATACTTTATGATTGGTTAATAGTTAATCCCTAAAAAACAATTATAGCACATCATTATAAAAAAATCTAGTAAGTGATAATGGTGGGTGTCTTTCTTTTAAATATTAATTTAGCTTTATGCAGAGGAATAGAGAGGGAAATGGAAGCATAAAGAAGTAAATAAGCATAAATCTATCCTGCACTTAAATTATTGTATAGGATGCTGTTTAACATTATTAGATGGTCTATTTACATGTCGTCTATACATTCAAAAGATTCTAGAGGAATATTATCTAAAATGAAATAAGAGAGACACATGAGCATAGAAGGGTAAGGCAGAATTCCAAAGTAAACCATCTAGGTCCTGCTAGCAATAAATGCTAATAAAACCTTACCTGTGGTAAGATTCTAATATTACAGACAAGAACATACACACAGAAAACTTAGGGATTAAATTCAAATTTTTCATCTTTCGTTCAAACAAAAGAACAGGACGAAGGCTCAGATCTTAATACTCTCAACTACCATGTAATTACTGTTAATGCAGATTTATTATTTAATGTGGCACGTAATACCAGATGGTTGTAGCATTGTAATACTTTGTTTTAGATCTGAAAAATAATTGGGGGCATGTTATTAATTTAATTTTGAAAATTCCGCATTATAGCATGATGATAACAATAGGGGAACATAATAGGGTAAGTACACTGTAATTGAGAAATATAATTGGTTGTATAGCAAACAATGCTAAATAAAGATTAAAATAAGAGGCTTGTGGGCTTTCAAAGCTAAAACAGACCAAAAAGAAAGTGACTCTAATCTACTTTGTGTGACCAGATGCTGCTTAGGGTATTTTCTATCTTATGGCTTTTTTAAAAGCTGAAGTCCCTATTACTGTTAAAACATGTGAACTGTGAGTTGGTACTTAGCATTTGAAAAGAAGTCATTCTTTTCACAACTGAATGTACTTTCTATGTGTGCTGTGTTACCCCATGTCATAAGTCAACAAGATACTCTCAAGTTTGACACATTAGAAAGGCAACTTAAATCTGTCAAAAGAAGTACAGTGAGAAATAGCTGTCATTTACTTCACACATGAACAATATAGAAATTACTTTCCTTTTTTTATTTTTATTTTTATTTTTTTTGAGAAAGGGTTTCTCTGTATCTTTGGAGCCTTCCTTGAAACATATTCTGGAGACCAGGCTGGCCTCAAACTCACAGAGATCTCTGTCTCTGCCCTCCCGAGTGCTGGGATTAAAGGTGTGTGACACCACCACACAGCACAAATTGTATTCTTGTTTGTTTGTTTCAATCACACACACATACACACACACACAGACACACACACACACGAGTTATACATAAAACTGAAAGAAAAAAGAAATAATTACTATTTTACTATTTGATTTGACATTGTTTTTAAAATCTTGAAATTAATATTCTTAGAGTGGACTAATTTAGTCTACAGAAAAACCAAAAATTTGCTATCATAAATGGATATTATCAAATGTGCTATCATACCATATAATACCAGGAAGATATTAAGAAAAATTATCATCAGCTAATATTATTAGTATCTGTGCTGCTGGGGTTATATTTAGGAAGTGGTCATTTGTGCCAAATGCGAATTCTATTACTACATTGAATCATTCCAACTTCCTAAATTCCACTTGGTTGGTAAGGTAGGTATATGTAAACTGTATTTTCATGTTTTCTTACCATGATACTAATTTTATGTTAGATGCTTCCACTCTGGAATATCTGAATGTGGAAGGAAGATAAAAAATTATTTATAGCAACAGCATTTCACATTTTCAGAAATGCATAAATTAGCAATAGTAGTAGTAGTTGCTAATGCCACATTCTTAGGACCAGACAGCTGAGGCAGGAGGATCACACAGAGTTACAGTTCAGTCTATGCAATATAGTTTCTGCCTGATATGGGCTGTAGAGTGAGATGTTACCTTAAAATAAACCAAAAGTGATTCATGGGTCGTCAATCTATTAATGCAACAGGAAGAGACTTGGTGTAACTGGTTTTCGAATTCACAACAGAGATCAACAGCATTTCCTGATACTAAACATAAATGCCCTTAATTTTCAAGTGGAGCTTGGGAAACAAAATTCTTACTCCTGTGGTTTGAGCTCAAGTGAGTACAATACACCTGCCTTCGACTCCAAGTTGGCTGTTTGTTTTGGACAGGCAATGCTGTTAATGAGCACTGGAGCCTTCTCTGAAGCGATGCTTATTCCACAGAGCCTCCTAGAAAGAACATGATCACTCTTTCCTCTCCTGACAAACCTGGTATTTTAATGAACATCCAGAGTTAACCTGTAGCTGGGTAACTCCCTGCCTTGTTTTCGCAGATGTGAGAATTCCAAAGGGTGATGAAAAAAAAACAAACAAACAAACAAACAAAACTACTCCTACCTCTCCTAACTAATGCGACACAAAAACTAGTGTCTGGGTAAGGAAAGTGAAGAGAATGTGCCTCTGGAAACCACAGAAACAACTAGAAAACTGTATTTTTGATCATTATGGAGCTTATTAGCTGGTTTCTCACATCTCCTCTTGAAAGGAGGATAGCATGTCATTTGAAAGCAGAGAGTGGGGAGTTAAATCATCACTTTGATGTAGAACACTATATCTAGGAATACTTCACATGCTTATTTAATTCCAAATCTCATAAAACATCTAGGTTATTTGCTGCATTTGGTTATCCAAACACAGGCTGTAAATCAGATCCCTGGATGAAACTTCTAGATGCGTGCAGAAAGGAAAGTAATCACGTGATGATTCATTTGATCCAGGTTTGCAGTAGGACAGCAGGAGTTAAAACTTTTCTAATGAGAAGGTCTCTCGTGTTAGCAGAGTTTGCCCTTCACCTTGATTCACCAACTGTTGTAAATATTAAATAGGAGCTCAGCACTGCCTTGTTTCCTTCCAATTAATTCCCTATATTTTATTCAAAGAACTCTTTCAGCAAACCAGTTCTTACAGTATCCCAGAAAAGCTGTTAAAATAGCGCCTTCCTGTCCTGTGACCAACAATAATGAACCCACACAAACCTAAAACCCACAGACTATAATATGTATGACCAAAACAGCATGGTTTGGAAGAGTAGGGCAGAATTCAGCATATAATTCCTATTTGAGAGCCCAGCATGTGAGCTAAGTAAGTGGAACTATTTCTAAAGGGCTAACTATAATACTGCCTGATATGTAGAGGTCCACTTTGTGAAACCATGTGTGGTGGTTGTCTTTCGAAGTTCAGAGTGTTTCAGATTTAAAGAGGCACAACTTTATGTATAATGTATTATCCTATAGCTCCAGTAGGATTCAGGGTGGTAATTGTAGGGAAAACAAAGGAAGTATAAATAACATCATATCAATTCAGTAGATGTAAAAGTGAATTATTTCATTCACTCTGCGGTGTGGATCAGATTTCAAAGTTCATTTGCCACAGGGAATGAGAGAGTTACACCAAAAGCAAAGGAAAGGCCTTACATTGCACATTTGGTACCATCTGCAGATTCCTCATTCGGTAACACAAATGGTGAGGAATGGGGGCAGGGCAATTACAGAGATGTACATGGGAAACATGAACATGGTAGGGAAAATTGCTACTTGACCAACTAATGAGATACGCAAAGTGGAGGCTGATTATTTTGCTTTCAAATCACCCCTTTGTGGCTGGCTCATAATCTCAGCAACAACATGAAGTATAATATCAGTTAAGCACACCTACAATAGGAAAAACATGTTTACCTAAAATATTATGAATTATTTTTATGAGGATATTAGAACGATCCCTTCATGGTTTTGTTGTTATTCTTTGCCTTAAACAAATAATGTTTATATTCAGTATATAATGGCCGCATCGGATAGTAAGTATTTAAAATGGGGTTGCAGTTAGAGTTTGTACAGGCTTAGGAAATAAGCTCTGCTCTGAGATCTGTGGTCTCATAGGGCATAGACTGTCGGCAAGGTTATGCATGGTTCTTCTTCACTTTACTTGCTCTTTTGTTCCTAGGATAGCTGTTGGTTACTACTAGAACCTAAGTTGTGCTGATCACTGTTGTAGTTCATAGGAGTCACAGCCTGATAGGACTTAAGTGCAATGTAACCTCTACCCAAACCACATCAGATCCAGCTCAAAGGCTCTGGGCTCTTTGTCCTAAGTGCAAGGTGTCTTTGGCAATACAGACTTCAAATCCACCTACAGATTCTACAAGAGCCAGAAGAATTTTCCTGAAGCATTAGCTATTTTCATATGTGGCTTGTTTATGAACACATCGACATACATACATATTCTAGAACATACACATATCCATATATAATGAAGCTATAAATATGTACAAAATTAACTATACATTTGTGTGTTTGTGTATAAATTAGTATATTCAAGTATATGCATTCCTACATATTTGGAGCAACGCATATGTCTGCACATGTGTGTGCAAACCAGAGGTTATCATGGGTATCATTCCTCTGGAGCTGTTTACCTTGTTTCTCGACACAGGGTCTTTCACTGGGACCTGTGTCTCACATATTCAGTTAACGAGCCCAGGAGATGCACCAATGGGATCACTATACTTGACTTTCTACAGGGTTAACAGACTGTCAAATTCAAGAGCTCAACCTGTGTTATATGTGCCTTATGGAATGAGTCATCTCTTAAACCCCATGCATCCTTTTAAAACTGTAATCTTGAAAGATTAATGCTTTAAGTTCTGCTTTGTTCGAATTGCCTAGAGAAAGCCAATTCATTAAATATGCCAGATCTTCTCTAAATTGGACATTAGTGGATAGTAATAGCCGGTGTTGTAATTTTTTATGTGCAATGTATGTAAATAAAGCAGGACTTTATAGTACAGAACTAGGACCAGAAGGCTCTCTCTCTCTCTTCCATCTGTCTGTCTGTCTTTCTTTCTCTTTCTCTCTGTCATCCACTGCTTTGGTTCTCATATCAGGACATTATGCACCTATATAAAATTCACTGTTAAAACAGGTGAAGCAAACCAAGGAATAAACTATTATAATCAAATGTTGCCTTAATTAAAAAAATATTCTCCATGCCTCTAAATTTCTTACAGCCAGTATATGTCGTATTCTTCAGTAAACAAGTTTTCTCTTACCTGGCGTCTCATTTCTTATAAATCCTGGCTTTTACTACATTTCTCTGATTGCTTCACTGTAATGCCCACTTTCTTTGCCAGCCTCAGGCTTTTTGGCTGAAACCTGGGGTCAAGCAGAGGCCTCTTTGTGCCTTCTGAGCATTAGGCAATAGCAGTGGAGATTGCTCGCTGACAGCAGGGAGGGAAACAGGTCCTCTGGGATAAGAAATTCTCTGGGCTGCAAGATGAAGTGGGCCCAGCAGTTCTTTTCAGTGCTGGCAGATGCTGCCTTGCAAGCTCTCCTGGGCTGTCTTTCCTTCACTGATCTACTGTATTTATTGCATTATTCTCCCCTAACATACTCCTTAGCCCATTTGCTGTGGGAAAGTGATTTTGCCTCCTAAGTCCTAGCCTTCTCCCTCTTTTGTTTTGAACTGGCAACCGCAGCTACTTTGTGAGAGCCTTGAAAACATCCATCAGTTTCACAGCTGGACGCACAGCAATGGGGTCTCTGACTTTCTGTTTTTCTCCTTTTAAGCTGGTCGTTCTCTGAGAACCACTTTTTTGCATAAAGTGGAACATGTAGGAGGAAATAGAGAATTCAATCTGCCAGCAGCTGGATGTTGGCCTCCACTGTGAGTGGAGATGGAGAAAGCCAGAAAACCTATGTTCATGTCTGCTGAGATCCCTGCTTCCACTAATCCTGTCTTCTCTGTGCTCTGTCCACTAACCCTGGATTAATGTCTGATTATGAATTAAACTGCAATGACTTCCAACTATTTGAAGAAACAGAATGTGTTCAAGTGGCACATAGTCAACTACTTACTTATGTTTTCGTTCAAATCCTTTTACATGAAATTACATCAAATAAGTAAATAAACAAAACAAATGAACAAATAATAAAATATTTCAAAACAAACATGATGTCCCTTGTTTGAAACCACATTATCTTTTCTACATTGGGAAATTACAATCTGAAAGTTACTACCTTGTATCTTTTCAGGAAATGACTCAATATAAAATGCAAAATAAGCCCCAGGGAAGAGTGAGATGAAACAACCTAGATGCCCTTCAATAGAAGAATGGATGAAGTATGGAATATATACATATTAGAGTATTACTCAGCAGTAAAAAACAAGGACTTCTTGAATTTTGCATACAAATGGATGGAAATAGAACACACTATCCTGAGTGAGGTAAGCCAGACCCAAAAAGAGGAACATGGGATGTACTCACTCATATTTGGTTTCTAGCCATAAATAAAGGACATTGAGCTTATAATTCGCGATCCTAGAGAAGCTAAATTAGAAGGTGAATCCAAAGACAAACGTATAGGCATCCTCCTGAATATTAACCTTCATCGGGCAATGAAAGGAGACAGAGACCCACATTGGATCACCGGACAGAAATCTCAAGGTCCAAATCAGGAGCAGAAGGAGGGGGAGCACGAGCAAGGAACTCAGGACCTCGAGGGGTACACCCATACACTGAGACAATGGGGATGTTCTTTCGGGAATTCACCAAGACCAGCTAGCCTGGGTCTGAAAAAGCGTGGGATAAAACCGGACTTACATAGCGGACAATGAGAAGGCACAGAGTTCCCTGCAGGATTTCTAGACTCTTCTCTCCATATTGGACAGCCTAAGAAGGTCTTTGTTCATGGCCTCCATACTAATTCTTCCATGGACCACATATCTTTCTGTTTAGCCATTTATCAAAAGCAGAACTGAAAGGTGAGTCTGAAGTGTGGCAGAAGCTCAATAAACAGGAAAGAGCCATTGTGCGTCAAGTTTATTTTTACTTCAGGCAACTATTAACGTAATAGGATGGATCTCATTTTCAGGAAAGCGAAAAACCAAAACCACCCTTTTACCATAGTGGACCTGAGCATTGTACGAGGGTACAGGAGAAACTGACAATACAGAGCTAAGGAGTCCCCTGGAAGTTTATTTCTGCAGTCTTCAGACAGAGAACGCACAGAGAAGACTGGATAGGTTTAGGGACTATCAAGACAACAATAGTCTCATGGGGACTGAAAGGACTGAAATCTAAGGGGCACTGTGAGCAGAACTTCCACACGTAGAAAGGGATGTCTTTTGTTGGGACACAAAGAAATAGGAGTTAACTATTTTTAGTTTAGATGGAACAAAATAAATGAAACACACACACACACACACACACACACACACACACCCTCATACACACTTTAATCCCAACAGAAAAAAAAAATCTCAGTAGAGAGGAATTGCAATTGCCTTTTGAAAATTTGACATTCTTCTCAGATTTATCCATAGCCTGCAATCTGATATGGCACAAATTACTTAATGTTACTTTTTTGTTTTGGTTTGGTTTTGGTTTTTCAAGACAGGGTTTCCCTGTAACAGTCCTAGCTGTCCTTGAACTAGCTCTTGTAGACCAGGCTGGCCTTGAACTCACAGGGATCCAGCTCCCTCTGCAGCCAAGTGCTGGGATTAAAGGTGTGTGCCAACACTGCCCAGCAGTTACTTGGATTTTTATTTCTCAACAATATGCTAAAGCAGTAAGAGACTACTATCTTAAAAACATCCACATGCTGTTTTGCTATTTTTTGTCTTAAAAGGAAGCATTAGCAGAAACAGATAGTACAAGTGAAGCTCTGGCTAGGTTATTTTTGATTGAAATAGAGGTGTATGGTTAGTCTGTTTAATGTGGTGCAGAGCACAGGGATACTAGAAAGACAAGAACAGTTTCAGTACAGGGCTCTCCACAGAATGGGGGGGGGAAGGACTCTAGCCACAGCACAGACACACAAATGAAGTAAGGTTTGCCAAGAAAATGCAGTTTTCTGTCTTTGTTGTTTGTTTATTTTGTTTTTAGAAGTAGTATCCAATCCAGGATCTTATATTTAAGAAGCAATATATGTATCAATAGCCCTTTTTTCTATATGTGCATTGATAAATTATTGTATAAATACATAAATCTATATATGTATAGATAGCTTAGATTATGCATTTTTTATTTTTACGTGTGTGAAAAATAATCATAAGAGGAATAAACATTTTTTAAAATTTTCTCAAAAAAATCTCAATATTGGGGCAGTAAAATGAAAATGCGTCAGTCCACAAAATCGCTTGCCAAAAAGACTGAAGACTTAAATAGGAACCCATATGGAGGAAGAAGGAATCAACACCAGCAAAGTGTCCTATGACCTCCACGTGTGTTTACCAAGACAAAAGGACTGTATGCAAAATAATTGTAGTATATATTGCAAAGGTAGAGTGAAGATATTCATTAATTACAGGATCAGAAACATGACTTCTAATAGGATTTATATTAAGATATTTATGAATAATTAAGGAAATGTAAGGAATCAGCAAGCACAAATTAAAATCAATATTGAACAGATCACACTTTAGGACAAATCGCAAGATAGTAAGTTATGAGAAAATATCATACCTCTGAACTGACCTCCTTATACTTTTATTGTTGGAAGACATAGAGTAGCTAATCTTCAATTGTCTAACAATATTTTGGTGAGAAAAGCAATGCAGGAACTTATTAGAAACAAGACCTCTAAGTCGGAGATATAAAATGAGGTACCACATTAGAGTGAAATCTCATACTGATTAGAGTATAGTAAAAGGAAAGTGTTTACCTGGGGTCATAGTTTAGATTTTGAGATTGAAAACCTGATATGATACTGAGTTATGGAAAGGCAGGAGCTATGCAGAAGTTACAGCAGCTTAACTGGTGGGAATTCCACTTAGAGGACATTGAAGTAGGTGTGGTCTGAGGTCCAGTCTTTGGTGTGGGTATAAATGGAGATGTTAGCTGGAAATTTCTTTAAGTGATATATACTTTCCCATAGACTATTGTGTAACCCTACTCCTATGGATACATTAACAAACATCTGACCACACGAGATAGAGAACTAACATCAAACCAGATTGAGGATACCACCAAAGTAAAACTTAGTGAATCAGTTTTATCAGTTTTGCCAGAACGCACATGAGGGTTTACTTACTAAGAAAAAAAAAATGAATCAAGTATTACTGGATTAGTCAAGACTGACCCCAGCACTGGTGACAACTCACCCATGGAAACATATATTAGACTGTACAATTTGAAGGCAGTTTAATAGACAGAAAAGTGTCATTTCCAGGTAGCTTATTTAGTTTGAATAACTGTCAGGGACCTCAGATAGTAATTGATTCTTCCCAACTTCTCAGTTTATCTGAGATTTTATACCAGCAAGTCTTATTCTTTATATGTGTTTGAAGAGTGAGAAGTACAGTGCATCTGGTCAGTTTCAGGAACTTCCTGAAGTCACTGAGTTGTTTATTTCCTGAGTATAATGGAACTTCCCTATACAAAGAAATGCTTCATCACTACTTAGAACACCTGGCTTACCAAAGTATCCTTGACAGTTCAAATGCATTTCTTCATCTCAGAAGAAATTACTTCATGACACAAGGGTCAGGCATTCAAAACTACCCAAGATACTAGATGCAGATATTACCCAAGACCCTGCTTACAAAGCGAGTGAGGTACAGATATGCTTTCAAGTTTTAAAAATTCTTAATTTAACTTTTTTCATAATTTATATGTCAATATTAATTCATATTTTCAGAATTTTTTCCAAATGTGAAATTAAATATATGTATTTCTAGATATGTGTTGATTCATTAGTATATAAACTATTGTGCCACTCAATTAGCTGAAAAATTAATACATCTTAAAAACAAATTTTAGTGCCCACAAGTGAGTTTTAAATATTAATTTTCCTATTATACTCTACTGAAGGAATCAAGTCCCCTGAAGCAATCGCCAGTGTTAGGGATGGAAATATACAGAAATTAGTAACTTGGAGATGCGGAAAGTGTTCCCATGTCCAAGAACAACCAGGCACCAAAACCTGCCTTTATCATTCCTCCTTCCCAACTCTGCTCTTCCTCTTTTCATACCCATTCCTTATTTCATTTTCTTTTCCTTATCTCGAGTTATCCTCTCAATGAATTATGAAAACTTGTTCTTCATTCCCAAATAGATGTGAATATTAATTATAACACTAAAGAATAGACATGACAGAGTAGGTGAGGTGGTGTCCTCTTCATAGCTTGAATACTTATAATCTAGGAGAGCTATTAACACAACTTCAAGCTGTAAGTTGTAGAGTAGCTTTGTTTTGGATGTTCTTAGAGAAAGGGGGAAAAAGCATCTCTCATAAAAGTACTTTTTATACTCAATGCTTCCTGTATGGGGTAAGCTTTATGAATTCTAGGGTGCTTGGAGTCAGTGCTGGCAAAAGCCATGGTGTCATGTTCCCTTTCTGCAAAGGAACATGTTCTCATACAGATCTGTCTGCTTTTATTTTTTTCCACCAGCAAGATTTGCCTTGTTTCCAACATTGTGTCTGCCATTATTATCAACTTTGACACTGCATCCCACTATCTAAATGCAATGCCCTCAAATATCCTTCCTCTGAGTAGATATTTAAAATAAATGAAAACACCATTCCAATCCCAATGCAACACACATACCTCTTGTTTATAGCAAAATTGTTTATGAGAGGGGAAAAAAGAGGAAAAAATGCTGAATTCATCACTGGATAAAAATACAAATAATGTATGCCATTGAATGTTACCAACTATTTAAAAAGGAGGAAATCATGCCATTTGTGACAGCAAGGATGAATCCAGGATCATTAAACTACAAAACAATCTTAAAATATTTATTCTCTTTAATAGGATAATGATAATAAAATTGACTTAATCACCTTTATATAAATAATAATTCAAGATAAAAATGAATACAGTGCAAATAAAAAATAAGAGGAATAATTCATCAGTAATGTGGCTCAATTAAATTTCCTGATGTTGTATGAGACATTTGATTAAATCTCTAGCTCCATGTACACATCTATATACACAGAACAGTATTAAGTGCCCTCCTGAACACTCACTCTCTGAAAATTCCTTCCTCAAAAGATTAAATTCCAAAGCATTATTATGCTTCCAGATTTACGCTTTCTTTATGTAAGGGTATATATTCATTAGGATTTCACTTAATTTTCTTGATCCTCTGTCTAGATGAATTATCCCAAGAGGGTTCACAGAGTGTTGCATAGGTTTAAACCCATAAATGCTTCATGATAATCAGTGTGGTGAGCCTGTCCATTAGACCTGATCATTAAGTGGTTTGTCTTTGGAAACACTGACAACCTCCACAGTCATGTCTGTCTCTGCTTTGATTTTTATAACTACAGATTAACTTATAGTAAACATAATTGTAAGATTATTAAACTATAGAAAGGGTCATTTCATGGCTGGTATCACTAATTCTGTTTAGCAGCATTATGATACATCCATGTTCTTAACGTTTTAATAGTTTGTATTTTATGCTAAGTAGAATTTGTATCACGTGTATTTAGCACAGTTTCTGCACACATTCATTTTTTTAGAACTAAAATAATTTATGTTATTTTATTGTGGAATTATTATAAATTGAACTACCATGTACACTATTTTCTATGAAATATTTGGAAATATGCTTTCCTTTATCATAAACAAAAATTTAGCACAAAGGAATTAACGGGTCATGGAAGAAGTGTGTGGAACCCCTCATGGAAAGTCTTGGAGAGCAGGTGAAGTTTACCTTGTTCACAGTTTCAACAACCTTGGACCCTCCTTGTAACCTAGATCTCTGAATCTGTGGATTGTAGCATGGTTGTCTTTTATTTTACAGTTGATATTTGATGTGGGAGTTTCCTTCCCTCTGTGTGCTGTGATTGCCATTAATGAACAAAGAAATTACCTTGGCCTGTTGATAGGGCAGAATTTGGGTAGGCAGGGAAAGTTAGGCTTTAGCAGGGAAAAAGGGCAAAATCAAAGAGAAGCCATGGAGCCACCGGAGACCAGACACTAGAATTTTACCCTGTAAGCCACAGCCTCGTGCCCACAGACAGATTACTAGAAATGGTTAAACTATGATGTAAGAGTCAGCCAATAAGAAGGTAGAACTAATGGGCCAAGCGGTGTTTTAAATAATACAGTTTCTGTGTGATTATTTCAGGACTAAGCGAGCCAGGTGGCCAGGAAGAACAAGCAGCCAGCCTCCTCCTACAGATATTTACATGTGACTGAGTATATACCATGTTTGTCTTTCCAGGTCTTGTCTTTCTTGGATACCTTACTCAGTATGTTCTTTTTTTTTTGTTCCATCCATTTCCCTGAAAATTTTTTGATGTCATTGTTTTTAAGAGCTGAGTAATACTCCATTGTGAAAATATACCACATGGTCTTTATCCATATTTTTGTTGAGGGACATCTAGGTTGTTTCCAGGTTCTGACCATTGTGAATAAAGCTGCTATGAACATAATTGAGCAAGGGTCCTTGTGGTACAATTGAGCATCCTTTGGGTATATGTCCAAGAGTGTTATTGCTGTGTCTTAAGGTAAACTTATTGTCACATTTCTGAGAAACTGCCAGATTAATTTCCAAAGTGGCTGTGGAAGTTAACACTCCCATAGACAATGGAGGAGTATTGTCCTTGGCCCTATCCTTTCCAACTTAAGATGTCATCTGTGCTTTTGTATAAGATGGAATTAATTCTGACAGGGGTAAGATGGAATCTCAGAGTCATTTGCATCTGCATTCCCATTATGGCTAAGGATGCCAAACATTTCTTTAAATGATTCTCACGCAATTGAGAGTCTTCTGTTCAGATTTCTCTGTTTAGTTTTGTACCCCATTTTTAGTTGGATTGTTTGTTCATTTGATGTCTAGTTTCTTGGGTTCCTTATATATTTTGGAGAACAGCCAGTTGTCAGATGTGGAGTTGGGGAAGATCGTTTTCCATTCTGTAGGTTGCCATTTTGTCCTTTAGAAAGTATCCTTAGCCTTACAGAAATGTTTCAGTTTCACGAGGTCCCATTTAGTAATTGCCAATCTTTGTATTCTCTTCAGGAAGTTGTCTCTTGTACCAATGCTTTCAAGGACATTTCCCACTTTCTCTTCTATCATGTTCAGTGTAACCAGGTTTACCTTGAGGTCTGTGATTCACTTGTACTTGAGTTTTGTGCAGCATGAAAGATATGGACCTATTTGCATTCGTCTACATGCCACAATCCAGTTATACCAGCACCATTTGTTGAAGATGAAAAGTCAACTATTTTTTAAAATATTATGCATCAAATTTAAAGTATTTTATGATCTTAAATTTAAAATATTTCCTTGTATATTTATATAAATTTTAATATGAAATCGAAATATAACTTATGTTTATGATTCCCTATATTATGTATTCTATAAATCTGAATTTAGCTCCCTTACATATAGAAAATAATTTTTCATAAATCAGTTTTTGAAATAGAAAAGTCACATATTTCTTTCATAATAGCTATTGAATAAAATTTCATTTAAGTGTTATTAACAATCATTAGAATTTGTGCCATAAATTTGAGGAAATTCACACATCTGAATAGATAACAAAGCCACGAAATTACTGAGTATTTTATTAATTTTCTAAATGATTAATTAAGAAGTCAGTGTTTTACAAGATGTTAAATCTCTCTTGCTGTTAGGAAATAAATTATTTGGCTATCAATGATTAGACTGATAAGGTATAGTCAGAATACATTTTAACTATATTATGAAGAGTTTATCATTCACTAAAAATGCAAAATATCAAATCACTAGATATAGCGCTAGTCATGCTAAAGAAAATTGACAAACTGAGAGTCTCAGGCAGATTATATTGTCCTAACTCTTTATTTACATTACCCTTTATTAGGACAATATAATTGCCCATAAATACCTACAAATATCTATTTAGTTTATGTGGCATTGTAACAAGGTTGGATTCATCCATGGATGCCAAGATCATTCAACATAATCAAGCCAAATCATTAGGTTAAACGTATCATTAGAATAAATGACAAAAGTCTTATCAGTGGCTGAGGAGATTGCTGGACTGTGAAAGTGCTTGTTATGTACACATTAAGTATGAAGAAAGTGTTCAGAACTCATGGCAAAGCCCATAGGACTGGGTTACACATAATTCATCTCATCAGATTGTGGAGACTGGCAATCTTTGGATCAAGTTGGCTGGACAGACAAACTGTATTATGTCATATATTATGATAATAAAAATCCAGAGACAGTTATAGGAGCTGAAACTGAAGATCAGAGAAGCAGAGCAGTAAGACCATTTCCCTCTACCAATACTCAGACTGAAGGGGGGATCCTCAGACTGAGTCAGCTACACTGTGTCTCAACTAGTCCTCAGACTCCACACTCCAGTGTGTTCTCATCTCTTCAGTTTTATATTCTTCTTTCTGCCCAACCACATCACTCCTATCTCCACTACCCTAATGTGTGACTCCCAAACACTGGGATTAAAGGTGTGAGCCACCACTACCTGGATCATTTCTGGATCTATCTCCTGTAGCCCAGGATAGCCTTCAATTCACAGAGATTTATCTGCCTCTGTCTCCTGTGTCCTTGGATTAAAAGTGTATTTCTCTACTCCCCACCTTTTAGTGGCTTAGTTTTGCAAACTGATCCTCAGGCATGCTTTATTTATTAAAATACAAATAAAATATCACTACACAAGTCTTCATCAATGCCATAATAAATTAATCTGCAGTCATGAGCATGTTGTTTTATGGTGACTTACAAATAAGAGCAAATGATTTTCTCTGCTAACAGTGGATGAGAAGATCATTGAAGACTATGAGAAATAAACCTGCCTATGCTGAGTATTATATGGCAGGTGTCCTTTTGATTAGGATATAAAATGCACATGCATATCTGCCCCAAGCTCCTCAGATCTCACCCTGAGTTTAGCTAATAGTACCTATGTCAACGAGAACAGAGTTAACAGACCCTGCCAGTTCATTTCTTAGGAAATGCATAAGAATGTCTTAGACTGCTTGCCTTTAGTAAAAAATAGTCAATATGCCAAAAATGTACAAAGCTTTAATATCAATGCAATAATATGCACAAAATATTTTATTAATTAATATACAAGATATCACTTTATGCATAACAGAATCAGCACTGTCTATATTTTTCTTTACTCATTATTTTTTATTGGTTAAGAAGCTAAAATCAACCTGATTCATCCCTTACTGAGTCCTAATATCCACTTTAGACAGAAAGTTTCCTTTTTATATTTTATCCCCCAACAAAAATAAAAGTTCAAATGAGAATGACAAATACCACATGTCCTAGTGAGAGATTCTTTTGCTGTGACAAAACACCATGACCAAAATCAATTTGGGAAACAAAGGTTTATTTTACTCTACGGCTTGTAGTCAATTATCCAGGGAAGTCTGGACTTAGAGACAGGAGCTGGTGTAGAAGCCATGGATGTGAGCTGCTGAGTGGTTTGCTCCTCTTGCCTTGCTCAGCCTGTTTTCTTACACACCCCAAGAGTACTTGCACAGGACTAGCACCACCCAAAATGTGCCAGCTCCTCCCACATTAATAACTAATTAGAAACTCTTCCACAGATTTTCATGGACGTAAATTTTATGGAGATATTTTCTCAATGTGGTTTCCTCTTATCTGATCATTGTAGCTTGTGTCAAGTTGATAAAACAAACACAAAATAAAACAACCACGACAAGCCATATAAAACAACATAATTTTATCAGAGACTCAGATATGTCTCTAACTCATATAAAGTTGCAATATAATAAACTTACAAACATGTTTGAAATGTTTGATGAGTCTCAACACCTATATTCATTAAGATTATGTGGATAATGAATACAGTATCTATAAATCAAACAATCATTAAGCAAACTGTGTCATTTTGCCAACTCCAAACTCTATACTTATGGAATGCCTCCATTACCACCAGATGACTCATGCACACATGAAAGAATACTTGCACCTCACAGAAGAATAACTGAAATGAATAAACAAGCCAACAAATTACATGTTACAACTTTTCCTTCTAAGAAAGGAGGGGAAGATCTTCTCCCTTCTCTCTATAAACTGTGGGAAAACAAATAGCCATCACTTGCCCAGATTCAGTTTTAAAACAACTATTCCAGTTGTTCTGAAGCTATCACTTGGTATCTCTAATTAACTGCTTTTTACTTTCTTGGTTTATCATTTGATCATTATTATAGATAATTGGTTAAGAACATCCCAACTGTAAAAATGCAGACATATTCACATCCCAGTAATGCCAGACTTCAATGAAATTTCTACATAATTCTGAAGAATATTAAGAAAATGAACTCTAAAATTAGTACTTGTACCTTATCTTAAATTTGACAGAGAATAGCTCCTATTATTGTATCTGTGCTAGCAATGCAAACAGCACAGAGTGTTCAGGCTTTCCTACACAACTCAAAAAGTCAACCCAGTTTTTAATGAAAATTAAATTCAACATGCTGTTTTCATCTATCTAATTGCCACTAACATGGGGAAAGATGAAAATATTGCATTTCAAATAATTGTAGATCATGCTACGTTCCCTCAGAGACTTAATCTACATGCAATATTTTTGGAAAGAGCCAAAGCAATAATAAGAGAAAGTCAATGAACCTCATGTACCTTTCATAAAACATGACATAAGGCAATATAATTAAAACTAAACTTATTTCCTGGGGTGAAATTAACTTAAAGAAATGAAGGTGTTTATTTATTAAATGGGAACTCTGGCGCTGTAGCCTTCTTCTCTCCCCTCCTGGGAAGGCTTTGATTGTTTGCCTCCTTTCTCTTGCCTTCTCGCTGTGTAATTTAAAACTGATGCCTTCCTCTGGGAAACAAAATTTGATCGGAGAACAGCCTGCACCACCAGCTAAACAAATTACCTGTGTTTTACTCACTTTTCTTCGTGCATTCTTATTTATTTATTTATAATCAAAAGAATTGCGTGCAGTGGTTTACAAGTGCTCTTGTACTGTTCAGATTTAATTTACAATAATCAGCAAGACAGATAGGTCCCTCCAGCAACATAGAGCAAGTTGAGGCCAGTCAGCATGGAAGACAACAGGCCATTAATCTCCTTTTGCCGTTCTCTGAAATCTGTCTTTTGTGGTAAGATTTAGGTCTCTAAAAAAACCTAGAATTTGATAACATCTGATCAATTTGTAACTGAAAAAATTATTCAAGAGGAAGTAATAGTTACCAAAACAAATCCGACTTCACACATTGCTAATTTTAATTATTTATTATTTTTGTAAATGATATTTTTTCAAAAGTTAAAAGATAATGTCAAAATTGTAATTGATTATTGTTAAATAAAATGTTCACACTGTTTATCAATGTTGCTCTAAAGATTATAAGGCAATTCATAAAAGCAAATAAGACACTAGACATAAATCATAAGAAATATGAAAATTCTTTATTAAAATTTTCCATGTAGCAACCAACATAGTGAGAGAATCCAAACCTTAAAACAAGCTTTTTATGATTTGGGCCTAACATTTTGCCCATGGGGAAATGATTTTAATCTGGCTCCACTGTGACCTCCTTTTTCTAGGTACAAATGACAACAGATTAAGAAGACCATAATAAATCTTGCAATACAATAGAGAAGAAATCCAAACAACAATTAATATTTACAGATGATAACATCAAATGGTCTAATGGTATGAAGAAAAGAGATAACAGACACCCTAGTCTATTTCTATTGCTGTGATTAAACACAATCACCCCCCCCACACACACACACACACACAACCAAAAGCAACTTGGGGGGAAAGGGCTTATTTAACCTATGTTGTGATAATTTTCCATGTTGAGGAATTCAGAATAGAAACTCAAGTAGGGCAGGACCTAGAAGCATGAACTGAAGTAGAATCATGTAAAAAGAGTGCTTCCATTTTAAGAAAATTCATGACTGCCTACAGCTGGGGGCACTACCACTTCCAGTGATGTATGTCACTCTTATCAATCATCATTCAAGAAAAACACACTGACTGATGGTGGGATTTATGTAGGAATTTAATAGTTGTCTTCTCCTCAGCCCGAATGATATAGGATATTTCAATTTCACAAGAAACTAACCAGCACAGTAGTATTCTGGGAGCATTTATGGGAATTAATTTAATTTAATGACAAGGTCCCCTCTATAGTTATGACATTTAAATTCAGTAGGTAAGGAAGTTCGGTGTATGTAAATATAAGGTTAGCAAATGTTTCTAATGTAAAAATACTATCCAAAATAATTTGGATTATTACCATAGGTATCACCATACCTGGTTTAAAATTCATGTTACAGAGTTAAAGTACTAAAAACAGCATGATAGTGGGGCAAAAGAGAACACATATATCAGTGGAATAGACTAGAGGTTTCAAATATAAATTCATGTGAATACACCTGCTTAATTTTTGACAAACTTGCCACAAAAATATATTGGAAGGAATACAGTATCATTGGGATCTCAATGTAAGGAATAAGAATTTCAAAACTAATTTAGTATGAATGTTGCAAGATTAAGTACATAAAACTTTGAAATGATAAATTGCAAACCTTTGTTATATTTGCTTATTTAAAGTTATATAACTATAAAAACATATCTATAAGAAACCAAATGATTCAGCTACAAAAATGCTGCTTGTTATAAATGAATGTATTTGAACATGATTCAGACAAGTCTAATATAAAGCATTTTCTTTGTGAAATTGTGCACTTAGGTAAAACAATTTCCCATAATATTTCCTTCAATAGCCTGCTTCCTTAATGGTGTGAAATAGGATTTGTTTAAGACATTGAAGACAGCAAAGTAATACTGAAATGAATCCGTAAAATTTAGTCTAAAACAACGTGATTTATTTTTTAATTTTCAAACCTAACTGTTCACATCCACATAACCTTGGGTATTCATTTTAGGTAACATAGGTATCTTAGTTGTAAAATTAATATTATTATACATAAATATTTAAATATGTTTTTCTACATAAACAATGCTTTAGCCTTAAAATAATAATTGAAAAAAAAAGACAGAACAAAGCAGCAAATGATGGAAGTCCCTGCTACTCGGGAGGCTGAGACAGGAGGATCGCTTGAGTGCAAGAATTCTGGGCTGTAGTCTGCTATGCCGATCTGGTGTCAGCACTAAGGTTGGCATCAATGTGGTGACCTCCCGGGAGAAAGGGACCACCAGGTGGCCTAAGGAGGGGTCCAGATCACAAAAAGAAAATATAACAGTGACTTATTTATGGCCCCAACTGACTGAAAACCATTTCATGAAAGCAATGGGCCAGGCATGCTGTGTCTATTCCAAATCTTTCTAGAAAGTATCTTAAAGGAACACAGAATAATATTGGCTGTCATGACTCCCCATCTTTTGTTTATAGCCTATTAAAATAAATTATCTTGTTCTGTCACTGTTAGCCCTTTTTGTACTTCCTAACTGCTTCTTTCTTTTAATGAATACATTAATCCTACTGCTGCTAGACCCCCCACCTCAGTATATACTCATAGCTGGGGAATGGTACTTTTAACAGTCACCTTGACAGAAGGTAGAATTACATGGGGATGTTTGTGTTGGGGACAGTATTACTGATTATTTTCATTGAGGTGAGGAGACAGATCCACTGTGGGTGGTACCATACATCAGAAAAGAGATCCTGGATTGTATTAAAATGTATAATGATAGCTTAAGGACAATATTAGTGAATCTATTATTCTCTTATTTTTAGTATTTTTAAAATATGGCCAACTGTTAAAATTTCTACTGCCTTGAATTCCTTATTAGGATAGAGTATAAGATGGAATATGAAATAAAATAAAGTCTATTTCTTTCATGGTGGTCTTTCAAAATATTCAATAACATCAATGGGAAAAGATACAGTCCTTCTTAAATAAGACAAAGTCAGGTACCTTGGTTTCTTGTCTAGCCAAGAACTTAAATTCTTTAAGAGAGCAAAGAATATACTGACTTTATTTCAGTATTTATTTGTTTTTAAATTTATATTGATCTGATTTTTTTTCTCTCTTGAGTCTACTCTTACATCTCTGAACTTTACATTGTTTTAGAAAGAAATATTTGTCACTTTAGTTTTGTGTTGCATTATTTAAAATAACATTCTTCCATTATTTTTATTTTGTCTTACATTATTTTTCTGTCCCAAGTCATGGAGATCCTGCAGGTATTGTTTCACAGGACCAATCCTTTCATGAATTTCAGCAGGTCATAGGTAGGCTAGATGATAGTATGGGACAACCCCAGCCTGGCTATAGACCTGGGTGATAGCTGAGCAGGTCAGCCAAAGTCACTGTGTTCACTGTGTTCCCCTAAGTTCAGTTCTCACTTACAAAGGTGAAAAGTTGGGCAATAGAACCATCTCTCCTGAGTTGGGGGATAGGGATACTCTCCCAAGAAGGTCAGGGCCAGCTCTCTTGCAACAGTGTCCAGTGAGGGGAAGGTCAGCTATCCCAGGGCCAGTAAGGAAGAGTCCAAGCCCAGTATGGCCTCTGATGTCATCATCCATGATTTCTATGACTTCCTGAGGTGACATGGGCTACAGCCATTGACACAGAAACCCAGCTGTAGCAGGACCACAGATGGAGACATGGCCTCTGGCAGCAGCAATACACTTTCTTGATCCTTAAAACAATTCTTCGTCCGTTTGTTCCAACAAGTTGGCATCAGGACATTTGTGTGCTATATGTTTATAGAAAAAGTCCTTTGGGATTTCATCACAATGAAAATGAGGCTGTAATAGTAGGGCTCACATTTGGATTGTACATGAGAACTTTTATATTTCTTTCTCTCCATGCTATCTTCCCCCTTCCTAGATGTAATGTATTTTTTATACTTCAGCTATCCCCACAATCAATTTTAGAACATTTAATCATTTCAGGCAAGAATAACACAAACTAATTAGCAGTCACTTCCTTTTCCTTCCAACTGCCCCAATCATAACAGTTACTAATTTATTCCCTCCTCTATCTGCCAATTATCATTATTTTATGTAAATTAAATCATAGAGTATGTGACTTTCTAAATGTACTTCTCTCAGTGACCAGGTTATAAAGTTCGAGCATAGCGTAATATCCATTATTACAGTACTTGTATATTGTGTTAAGAATATATTGTATGTGTGCATATTGTGATATTATTCAATGGATTAGTTATTGTTCCATAGTTTCAAAGTCCGGGGTTCATGAACACTACTACAGTGAAGACAACTTGCAAAATTGATTGTGCAAATGATTTTGACGGCATAAGATTATATGTCTAGAACATGAATTTCTAGACCGTATCTTCACAAATACTCTAATTATTTCAGGCACTGTCAAAATCTTCCAAAGTTACAGTGACATTCCACTCATCTACTAAAAGCACATTCGAGTCCAAATTTCATATGCCTCATCTCTCTTTACGTGGTCTGATAGTCATTATAAATAACATATCATGTAAAAGAGCATTTTATGGATACTATTTACATTTTACTTATGTATGATTATATTTCACATGATTTTTTATAAAATGGATACAGATAGTAAGTAATTATGGATATTTTATAACTGGAATCTGTGTCCTTGAACTTACTGGTCTATAGAAGAACATTAAATGGTTATTTATTTATTCTTATGTTATTGCTTGCAAAAGTTTTCCACTTTGATCAATCACATTACATCAATTTTAGGTTGTTCACACTTCTGATGTATGTCTATGAAAAATTACTGAATCTTATATGACAGAGATTCACATTTATTTGCAAGAATTGAAAACAATTTTGCTCACACATTTCCAACTATAACAAATAGTATTTTCCTGAATGGCATGACTGTAGGGTCCATGTTAACTTGAAGTACGGCCATCTGTTTTCTCTATACCAAGTTATTAAGGAAACTATTCTTTATCTCATTGGTTTTACTTGCATCCCTCTAAAGGTCCAACTGAATATTATATATATATATATATATATAATTATGTATATATAATATATATATACATTCTCAAAATTTTATTAGTTGGTCTTTGTTCTTATGCCAAAATATATGACAGGTCTTCATTGCATTTGGTAAGAGGAAGTGTGAATTCTCCAGTGTTTTAGTCTTCAAAACTTTAGCCTATCAACTTAGAAGTTCCATATGACTTTAAGACAGATTTGTGAATTTCTTCAAAATAACAGACTGGGTGTGATTTTGATGAGGCTTCTGTTGAATCTGCATATACTGTGCACAATATTTTTCCCTTAATGTGTCAGCTTTCTTGTTCCATGAATACAGGAAGTTTTTTTCATTATCTCCAAGTTCATATCTTTTTATTAACTCTATAATATTTAAAATTTGACTATATAAATATTGCACAGATTTTATGAAATGCACTTTTTAAGCATTTAAGTTCTTTTGATATTATTGAAACGGACTTTGTTAACTAATTTTTCATTGATAATTCATAAAAGTACAATTTATTTAAAATGGGTTTGCTACTCATGTGTTGCCAAATTAGTCATAATATTTTTCAGTGAATTGCTTATAATGTCGGAAAAATCCTATAACATCTGGAAATAGAAGATTTTTCTTTTTTTTATGATCTAGATTTTTTTGAAGCTGCTCTAGGGTATGTAATGCCTCTTCTTTTTATCAGACTCCATCCCAGAACAACAGTAACAAATCCAGTGAGATAGAGACATGCTACTTCATTATAACATTTTTATTTTTCTCTAATATGTTTCTGTCATATGAACTGTTTATATGTATGCTTCAATCTCAGGAAAATACCATGTAGTGTAGCTCTATAGCTGCTGATGACATTGGTATAAAAAAGACACAATAGTTAATAATATTGACTTTCTTACACTTTCTTTCTGCTTTATAACATTGCTTCTTATGGATTTCATTTACTCTTAGTAGTTTTCTTAAACCAGGACAGTTTTGCCTCTTATTTACCTCTTTTGTCACACATGGTTTTACTTATTATGTGTTGACATTATCTTCTTCTTTTCCTTGTTAATATACTTTTAGCAGAAACTTTTGTTGCTTACTAATGAAACCCATATTGCTTTGATGCCAGTGTGTCTATACCATGTTCAAATAAATGCTATTCTCTTGAACAGAATACAGAAACAATCAATCCTTACGAATTGCCTGTTCCCTGGCACAACACTCCCTCCACTGCTGACTTGTGGGCAGATGGTCTGTCCCTTGGAGTGTATATAAAAAGCAACAATGGGAACTGTTCTTTCTCTTATCATGAGGGAGAATGGAAGGCTCTGTCTTTAGACTGCATACTTGTCACAGAAATATCCAGAGCAGAGTAGAATGAAAAAGACCTGGTATATTTTATGAAACTTCTTTAAATATTTCTATAACAAACAGGGAAATATTGGGTTGGGTGGAAAAATCATGTCATTATTTCTTTCTTGGTTAAAACTTCTAATAACAACTGAGTATCCAACTTCAAAAGCCTGCAGTACAGTCACCATCTCACTGTAAGTGTCTAGGATAAGCCTCACACATCACAGTTAAAACTCACTTATTCTCTGTAGTAAAAAGAGCGGTGGGGCTGCATCCCCAGCAGCCCAGCTGCTTGGCTAGCTTATGCCCTGAAATAATTACATGGACGCTGTATTCTTTTAAACACTGCCTGGCCCATTTCTATCTAGCCTCTTCTCGGCTAACTCTCGCACCTGAACTAGCCCATTTCTAGTGTAGCCCAAGAGGTGGCTTACCAGGGAGATTCTAGCCTACGTCCATCCTGGGTCTGAGCTTCATTGCATGTGCCTCAGAGAGCAGAGATATACCCGCATCCGCCCAGGAGCCGGGAGCATGGCGTCTCTGCTCCAGAGTGCAGAGCTGTCGAGTCTGAGCTCACTTCCACTTCCTCCCAGCATTCTGTTCTGTTTACTCCTCCCACCTATGTTTTAACCTATGAGGGCCAGCCAAGCAGTTTCTTTATTTTTTTAACCAATGACCTTCCTCCATCATTCTCAAGATGCATTTGTTTTTCTTCCGCCAGGATTAGCTTTGTACACTGTCCTCAAGATAATTTGCAGTCATTTTATACGGTCTTTTTTAGAACAGTCATGCTTATGGAATGTAACAATATCTGGATTATAATTATATTTTCAAAAAATATCTATTTGTGGTCCTTGGACTTCCCACAGGTCAGGGAACCCTGATTGCTCTTCGAGTTGATGAGGGAGGGGGACTTGATCGGAGGAGAGGGAGGGAAATGGGAGGCGGTGGCGGGGAAGAGGCAGAAATCTTTAATAAATAAATAAATTAATTAATTAAAAAAATACCTACTTGATGAATGAATGAGGACAAAAGTCTTCTAATCTGAAAACATTTCCTTTACCCCCGAGACAAGAGATAAACATTTAAAAAAAAATAATATCTGAAAATAAATCTCGTATGTCACAGAAGTGGTGAAACATTGTTTGATAGTATAGAGATTTATTTATTAAGAGGGTATTGGGAGGGTTGGGGGAGGGAGAGATACAGAGACAGACAGAAAGACAGAGAGAAAGAGACATAGAGGAGAAAAGAGATAGGGAGAGACAGAAATTTGCCGCTCCAGATAAATGGCAGGAGCAGGGAGAGAAAAAGAAAGAGAGGAAGAGAGAGAGTGGTGAGAGAGCAAGAGAGAGAAAGAGAGAAGAAGGAGGAGTAGGAGGTAAAGATGAGCTTGCCTGAGGCATGAAAAGTGATTGGGAGTGGGCAGAGCTTGTCTCTTAAAGGGAAAGGCTACTGTGTATGTTCATCCTGCCAGGTAACAAGAAAGGCCTGCATAATACTAACACATGCAGAGGTGAACAATTGCAGAAGACCTCTGTCTAACAGCTGAGTCCAAGGATCCATACCGAAGATTGCCTTGTCCCTGTGTCCTTCACAGATATACAATGACATGCACATACTTACCATCACACACAACTGTGAACACATACATATAAGCATTTATCACATAAACACTCACCAACCAAATAATTCTATTCAAATAATATTTCTTCAGATTTACACCTGAAGAAATTAAGGTTGAGAAAAGTAACTTCAAGTTTCAAATATAAGTAAATACCACAGATAAAGTACATTCTTCGTTGTTGGAAACATGTTAAAATAAGGAACTCCTGCCCTTCATTTCAGTTATTAATAAATAGACCTGTGTTTCATGGTTACATGCTAATTCATTTGAAGTGGTCTGTTTACAGAATTAAATTAGGAAACAGTTTTCTAAATGTGGTAGCTCATTTTTAAGATATTAAGTAACACACAGTTCTGTGGTCAAATACACAACAATTTCTGCTACCGACTATGATTCAGTCTCTAACCTTATGTCAGGAAAAAGGTCAGATGTTTGTGAAATACCGCACTTGTCACATAAAGGAGGACTCATTCTCCTTCGTAATCATTGCTTAGCAGCAAGATTTAGTCATCTAAAGTGTAAGCCAAGAGGATGATTTATACTAAGAAACTGACATAGCTGATCAAACGAGAAAGTCATTTACATTTTGGTGAAGACCTAAGCATAGGAGAATGGCTTAGATTTTTGAAAGGTATATTTCAGAAATCTCATAGAACAGAAAATGCCACAAACACAGATTTGGAATATGAGACAGATGCATTTTCAAATGTTTTGTGGTGACCAAGTTGTGAAATTTCGATGCTCAGGAGTGAAAACTCTTTTAGAATCTCAGATTTCTGGGAGAGAGTAACAAGTAGGGTTAAGTGACAAAGGGAAGGCATTAAGACAACAAGAGGCTTAGGGCTGGGTGATAGACAAGAACATGGTGTGAGCTTTGAAGGAAGGATGGACTAACATCACCCAGGGTGAATTGAATAAATGGTGGAATGACGATATTAAGAAGTTGAATGACAAAAAAAAAAAAGAGGATGGAGTAAATGTCACAGAAAGCAGGTGTGTTTCTAGACCAAGGACAAAATAATTCTGTAATGAAACCTATTGATAGTAGTCTTCTGATGTTGGTTAAGGAAGAGATCCAATGGAATGTATAGAGATTATTGATCAGACATTGCCTTTGCAGTCCTACATCACGAACTTGGGAATAAAGATTTCAAATGGGAAAAAGTAAATAAAATGATTAAATGGAGACTAACTATACCATAAGATGTTTAATTCCACATCCAAGAACTGAAATGCTATAAAATCAATAAGCAGCACTTTCAGGAAGACAGTCCTGATAGAATACTGGAAACTAAAGGAAGGGATTGAACACTACAATGTTCTCCCAAGGGATGCAAAACAACTACCATATGCTAATTTGTCCTTTATTTAAAATTTCAGATTAATTTCTACATCAGTTCTTCCAAGCTTCTTAATGGACTTGAAGGCCCTACTACACAATTTGTAATGATTTTAGCTAATTTTCCTCTTTTCTCCATCATTCCATCTCATATTCACTGTCAAAAATCTAACAGGAGGAAAAAAAAACATAATTTTTGAAAGAAAGGTAATTTTTTTTTGTTTTCTTGCCTAAAATGACAAAAAGCTATGATTATCCAGCTTGATTTTTATCGTGTATAAATAGACTGCTGACCCCGACATCACACAGTGGACACACTTTTCTCACAGAAGTCTGGCATTCACTTTGTTTTCTTCAGTTTATGACTACTTTTAGTCACCTTAACAGTTTATCTGCTGTGTGCGATTAGAATCTCAAAGGGGTGATTAGGAGAGAGTGAAGGGGAGGATGTTTCTTGCAGGCTCAGGGTCCTACTTAGGACCACAGAGGGGAAACGGGGGGCGGGGGCACACAGGCTTCTAGGACCCTGGGATAATATTCCTGACATGTACTCTGTACGCTTGTACACACACGTGCACACATGCATCTGCGCAATTCACTCGTGCAAGTGCATGTAGTACCCATAGATTTGATAGTCCATGTCTTTCTCTATGCCCTCCATATCATTCTTCTTTAGACAGAGTCTCTCACTAAAGCAGGAACTTGTGTTTCAGCTAGATGGGTTAGCCAGCCAGCCATCCCTGGGGACCCTTCTGTCTTCACCCCCAGTACAGGATTACAGATGTGCTGTTATTGGGTGCTGGGATTACAAACTCTGCAAGCACTGTACCCACTAGGCTATCTCTCAAGATTAAAATTCTTGAATTTTGCAGAAAAATGGATGGAACTAGAAAACATTATTTTCAGTGAGGTAAGCCAGACACAGAAAGACAATTATCACATCTACTCACTCATAGGTGGTTTTTAAACATAAAGCAAAGAAAACCAGCCTACAAACCACAATCCCAGAGAATTTAAACAACAATGAGGACACTAAGAGGGATTTACATAATCTACAGGGGAAGTAGAAAAAGACAAGATCTCCTGAGTAAATTGAGAGCATCAGGACCTTGGGGGAGGGTTCAAGTGGGAGGGGAGAAGCAGGGAGGGGAGCAGAGAAAAATGTAGAGCTCAATAAAAAGGAAAAAGAAAAAGAATCTCAAGTGGCCAAGAAACACTTAAAAAATTTCCAACATCCTTGGTCATTAGGGAAATGAGAATTAAAAGTACTTTGAGATTCCATCTTACACCTGTCAGAATGACTAAGATCAATAACACAAGTGACAGCTCATGCTGGTGAGGATATGGAGCAAGGGAAATATGTCCCCATTGCTTGTGGAAGTGCTAACTTGTACAGCCAATATGGTAATCAATATGGCAGTTTCTCAGATAATTAAGAAATTATTTATCTAAAGACCCAGCTATACCACTTTTGGTAATATACCAAAATGTGTCATTTCTGGGAGGTCGATTATTTTCTGAATATGAAACAGAATAGCAGTGGATCTGAGGGATCTAAGTCATGGGGGAAGAGCTAGGTAGAGTAGTTAGGCAGGTTGGAGTGAGGGAAAACTAAGGTTGGGAAACATTAATCAAGAAAAAAATTTCATAATAAAAATAGAGAGTTGGAACACCCTTGTTAGTAATTAGAACAGATCAGGAACTGGCTTTGTGGGAGCCTAGCCTGTTTGGATGCTCACCTTCCTGGACCTGGATGGAGGGGGGAGGGCCTTGGACTTCCCACAGGGAAGGGAATCCGGACTGCTCTTCTGAAGAGAGGGAGGGGGAATGGAGTGGGGGGGGCGGGAGAGGAGCGGGAGGAGTGGGAGGAGGAGGAGGGAAATGGGAGGCAGAAAGGAGGCGGAAATTGTTTCTAAATAAATAAATAAATAAATAAATAACAGAGTGACAGGAAAGACTGGAGAGTAATCTATAAGAGAAAGTGTATAGTCAGTGAGTCAAGTCAATCATACAGCAGGACATTTGCAAGGAGATGCTTCCTCATCAAGCAAAGGAACAAGGAAAGCAAAACAAAACAAAACAAAAAACAAACAAAAAACCAAAAGACTGAAGAGGATTTGAATTTTGATGACTTGCACTACATTACAGTACAGTAATGCCACAGCTCAGGACCTGTAATGTTTCTGCCACTATAGCCACCAGGACTCAGCAGCATTTTATTTAATCCATTACACTTGTCATGTCTTCTCTCTGTGCATAAGCAAGTTATTTAGAGTCTGAACTTCCAATGTCTTATCTCAAGAATGAACTCATACTACAACAGGTGTATGCCTTATACAATATGATGCATGTTGAGGTAGCTTGTATATAAACCAGATTTTATAGCCTTACCACAGTAAGTAGAATTATTATATGAAAATCTTTCTCAGGGAAGCATTAGCAATTATCTGACGAATTCATGGACTATGAATGTAGTAGATAGGACCAGGATCAAATGAGTCTTGTCACTGCATTAGTAATAATTTATGTTCAATGACTCCTGCATGCAAACAAAAACCATCAGCAGAATAACTAACTTGATGATGTTGTACACATCTTGATACAAGTACATTGCTTTTATTTATTTATTTATTTATTTATTTATTTATTTATTTATTTATTTATTTATTTTGATCTTCTCTTCTGGTAGAAAACTGTGTGGTTGATATATTTTATAGGGCAAAGTATCTATTGCTAAAAATTAAGTAATCATGAATTATGATCATTTAGTTTTTCAAATAACTCCATTAAGTTACACTGAAAAAAATGTATATAAAATAGACACAGAATATTTTTGGTTTTACTATAAATTATTGGTTGATTTTGCCATTAAAAGAACTATTAAAAAATCTTTCAAATAACCTAGGCTGGAATGTGCTATTACCACAGTCTGGATGTATTTATATTGAAAATGCATTAAATGAACAAATGTAAAATCCAGCTAATATTTCCCCCTCCAAGTTCTTCTAAGACCTCGCCAATGTGTCTAAACTATATGTGTTCTTTGTTTCTTCATATTATCAATTAGTCTTGCTCATGTCTATGCCAATAGCTCCTGATTTAGAGGACAGGCTAGTGATACCTCCCCCTTCATGCTCTTTGCTCATGGATTTATGTACCAATGAGATCCAAATCTTTCTATTGTTTGTTTGTTTATTTTTGTTTTTTTTTTTTTTGAACACAGGGTTTCTCTGGGTAGTTTTGAAGTCTATCTTGGATCTTACTGTGTAGACCAGGTTCTCCTTGAGCAGCCTGTCCTGGAACTCATTGTCTAGACCAGGTTCTCCTTGAACTCACAAAGATCCAACAACCTCTGTTTCCATAGTACTGGTGTTAAAGGCATGTAACGCCACTGCCTGGTGATACCCAAATCTTATTTTCTCCAAGTAAACTGTATTAAAACTGCTCTCAGAATCTTCAAGTGTTATCTTTCCATAAGCAGGATTTTAAATAACCCGTGCAAACATGTCATCTAAATGATGATAGGAACATGCTTGGTCCTGAAAGGTCAGAAGGAGAAATGAAAAGGATAGGCAGATAAAGTTCCTTTTGAGGGAACAAGGCTCATATATGGAAATGAGTAATAATATGACAGCTGTAAATTATTAATTGTCAGCATGTCAGATGTGACTAGATGATAAATTTCTGATTAAAAACAATTAAAATGAACATAAATGAACATATTAAAGCTTTCAAGTATGTCTTCCCCATTAAATAATCACCAAATCATGAATGATTTTGGTATTTCGTAAAGCAATTATATGTAGAGAGGGAAATATGATTATTAATGAATGTTTATAGAGTTGTTATGTATATTTTAGTTTAGAGAGATTTATTCTCCAAAGTTTAAATGTCTCAAAATATAAACTACATGATATTTTCCTATGTGTTTATATATACAAATGAGATATTAGATAGCACTATGAATATCCTTATGGTATATTAAATGATGTGTTTTAATTAAACTTCAAGAGCAACCAGTTATTCCATTTTCTCAAAGTATAATTCATGCCTGGAAAAGTAAATCTCAACCGTGTAAATGCAGTTTTCATCTGTTCAGGATATTTTCTTATCTACTGTATTTCTATCTTGTACAAAATGGATAATAGGTCTATTAAAATGCACAGAAATGAGCCAAAACATCATGCATGTAATTAATCTACAAAGTGTTAGCCAAAAATTTTTCAGGATTTTTTTTACTTAATAAAGGGAAAGGGAGAAGCATGTCATTGAGTTCTTTGAGTGGAAAATTCATCTCAGCCTAATGCCAAAAATGTCAGGTTTATCACAGTATAGCACAGCTTGTATTTTTCATGGTCATCAAACTAAAATTCCTTATAAATTATCTAAATGCATTCCTCTGCTAACAGCCATCCCTTCTATCTCCTACTGACTGAATTTAAATGGCTTTCACTTAACTCACCCAGACCATGGACAAGTCAAGAAAATCTTTCAACTGGACCAGATGAAAAGAAGACAGGGAAAAGTGATACACTATAACTCAAAGTAGAGAAACATACATGCCTATTATGTCTTCAAGCCTGAAGATTTTTTTCTACAAAGTACAGTTCAGGTTAAGATTTTCTCAGTAAAAACTAAATTATTGTTGAGGCAGTGATAAAGTAAAGCACAGATTATTATAAGTAAATTATTAGTATAGCTAAAGCAAAATGAAAGGCACATTTTCTGATAACTAAGAAGAAACAGAGAGTAATTTCTAAGGTATACACTTTCAAATTGTTGTTCAATGATGAAAAATAATAAAACAAAACAAGGTGCCATTCCTCTGATAGTAACCATCTCTGCCTTGTTTCTAATGTTCTGTCTAAACAACTAAATTAGTTCTAAATACATTAAAATTCATAGTTTGCAATATTCCTGTGATTTGAACCTTTAAAATAACTTTTACATTGAAATAAAGAATGTATAGTCACACAAGACATAGGCAAGATCAAGGTAGATAAATTCTATGGTGGAGGCAGAGGTGGCCAGGAAGTCCCACCCCTAGAAGAGATACTATTGGCACCTGACTGCTGCTGAGGGATGTAAAGTCCATTTTCTTAATGGATATGGCCCATGAGAGGCCATCCATGTTCCAGCAGATGATCTGAAACCCAGACATATACAAACAGTGCTAAATGGACTCAATAAATAAAGAGTGTGAAGTAGTGATGGGAATAAAATAGAGTAGGTAGGCAAAGAATTGTATAGAAAGGTATAAGTGGTTCATTCAATCAAAACACAGTAAATGTACTGGGTAATTATTAAATCTTAAGGAGAAAAATAAACCAACGAAAAGAACTTTCTTAGAAATAAATAACCTTGGATAGTACTTTTATCAATTTGCTATTTGCATTTGTAACACTCTAGACTTGAATGCATACATTTACATATGCATGCTTATCATTGTTTATTGCAACATATATTGTGCATGGAAGACAGCAATACATACAGTTATGAAACATACAATACATGGCAAAAGAGGGTCACCATGTGACATTTGCCTCATATGAACGTGTTAAAACTGATCAATTTGTATCACTGACATTTTTTTTTGTCTTTAGGGTTTCTCTTTTTTTTTCCCAGTTTTTCCCTTTTTTTAAATTTATTTTTCAATTCAAAGAATTTACACTTCCTCCCCTCCTCCCATTCCCCTTTCACTCCCTCACTCACCCTCCTCCTCCCTCCTTAAGGAGGGCAGAGAACCCTGCCCTGTGGGAAGTCCACCCCTCTCCCCCCCCACATCCAGTCCTAGGAAGCTTTGCATCCAAACAGACAAATAGACTAGGGTCCCAAAAAGCCAGTACGTGCAGCAGAAACATGTTCCAGTGCCTTTATCAATGGCTTCTCAGTCACCCCCCCATTTACGGCCACAGAGAGTCCAGTTTGATCACATGCTCATTCAGATCCGGTCCTGCTGGATTTGGTGAGCTCCCATTAGAACAGGCACACTATCTCAGTGGGTGGACCAACCCCTCACAGTCCAGACTTCCTTGTTCATCTTCTCCCTCCGTCAACATGTGAACAATATGTGCACTAGTGATGTAAGTTTATCAACACTAACTTCACAAAAATATACCAAGAACATTTACTGCTTTTGCAGATGACTGATTGGATTTTGGTTCCTAGTGCCTTTGTCGAGGAGCTCACAACCTTCTGTAACTCCAGCTCCATGGAATCTAGCACTCTCTTTTGGACTCTGCCGGAATTGTACTCATGTGCTCACAACCATACACAGACACACATGCATGTTCATGATTTAAAATGAAAGCAATCTTTTAAAAAAGCATTAGAAATGTACATGGTGTAAGATAAAATATATACAATACCTTGTTCACCCAACGAGCCAGTTACCCTCTCATTAATTGTTGTAGATCTGTCACAAGGACATGTACACTGAAAAGTTTAGTCAAAGAAGAAATAGAAATAAATCTGTAAATAAAGTTTGTAACACGAACTGGGTCAGGCATGTCTTTACCAAGCTCCATTTAATTACTGAGTAAATTCTTTTGTCTTGATTAATATAAATTCCTTAAACAACCAAGAAAATTGGTAATATCAATTTTATCTTTGACTGTACAGTACAATTTTTTATTTCATTGTGATAAATGAAAAAACAGTATTACTGAAAACTATACATTTTGATCACTACAAATGAAAATAAATCAATAATATATGAAAGTAAAATACGAAATAGAGAAAATATTTTATATATAATTTAGTGCTGTGTATACAATTTATATGAGATTTTATAATATAAAAATTTATGCTGGAGGCAGAGGCAGGCGGATCTCTGTGAGTTCGAGACCAGCCTGGTCTACAGAGCTAGTTCCAGGACAGGCTCCAAAGCCACAGAGAAACCCTG
>NC_022009.1:95923659-95932909 GCF_000317375.1 Microtus ochrogaster | reverse complement strand
TCATTAAAAACCTGGAAATAGATGTTGAATACAAAAATTTGGAGGGAGAAGAGATAAATGTAGACAGGATACAAATGTCCCCATACCCCAAGAGACCAGTTTTATAAAATCAAATATAATGAAGGGAATATATGGCTTACTAGGCAATGCTCTAAAAATGCATATGAAAATACCAGTGACATTGATTTTCCGTGTAGAACTAAGCATTCTACAATATCTTTTTCACTCTGCCTTGCCAGTTATCAGTCTGTGTGTTACTAACACCTAGTAATAACTAACAAACGAAAGAAAGATAAGAGAGCATTTGTTCCCGAAATATAAAAATGAATAGAAAAATGCAATTTATCAGAAAAATCATATTACACAAAGCAATGCTAAACAATTTTTACTCGTAATAAGGGACAAAATTTAATTTCTTTTGCTAAAGTTTGATCTGAAGCATACATAACAAAGACTACACAAATACATAAATTTCTTTGTGAGCATCCACTTTGACTTGGCTAAAAGGTGAGGATTTTTTTAAACTTTAAAAATATTGGATTAATAAAGTCTTTCAAATATTAAGGGTAAATCTGGACAAAGACACTTTTACTAAAACATGCATTGATCAAGAATTAAGTGCCATATAGTCTACTCAAGTGTATATCCAAAGTGAACTTTTTATTAATAAAAAATACATATGATGAAGATAGTTAATATATAGAAAATGGCTGCCATTAAAACATCTTTGTGACTCACCATTCATTAGATATTTGTAGCTTTTCAAGCTCATACAGACCCAGAGATTTCAGGTCTATTAAAGGGTAACCACAATAATGTCCAGTTTATGATATGTGTTATTGATAGTTAATGGTAAACTATCCTATATGTATATGCTATACTATTTATGACATTTTATAATTCAAATACTACAAATGAATGCTGTGTAATAGTGGATTGTGCTTTGCTTGCAGATTCCTGAGACACACCATTTCCACTTTCTCTTACTTCTCTCATGTTATTTTGTACATGATTGAAGTTGAATCTCAGGTTGGTTTGAGAAACAGAGTCATGAAAATAATGCCACGTATATATGTATATATGTGTAATTGCCTCGACAGGTTACCTCGTCTAGGGGGAGTAACCGTCTGGCAGTTCAGTTATTCCAGGGTCCCGGAGAGGCGCTATCTGTAAGATATGAGCTAGAAAAGAGGAATGAGGCCAAGCTGGAATTCCTGTCGAAGCCTCAGTTTATTAGAGATGGGGTACAACTTACATAGGGTATGGAGTTGGGGGGTGGGTACAGGGGCCTGAGCTCTTGCCACGTAGTTCACGTTGGTCACGTGGTCCGTGTTGGTCACGTAGGCAGGAGGTTATCTTCGGTCAGGTCACTGTAGGCCAAGAAGTCAGGAGTTGCCACACCTAGTTCCCTATGTAGTTTAGGCCAAGAGGTCACAAGTTGACACACCTAGTTCTCTAGATAGTTTGGAATGTGGGGTAGGTTCCGCTAACAGATATCTCTCTATCAGCCAATTTGGGTGTGGGGTAGGCTCTGTCAATAGAACGATTCCTAACACAATTAGGGGTGTGGGGTTCTCTGCCGACTCCCCAGGGTGATGGTTCCTGCAATGATTTTAGGAGGAAATTGGCTCCTAACACATATGATGCTCAACATATATACTGATAAATAGTGTATATGGTGATACATTATATATGTGACCATATAACATAGTACATATTTATATGGATGTTAAATAGTGAAAGCCACAACCTGGTACTACAATAAGCTATACCACACATTTTAAAAAATAGTACAATAATTTTTACATGATAGCAAATTCACAATAAGATGTATTTTTTAATATTTTAAATAATAGCCAGAGTTAAGTAGCTAATTCCTCTCCAGTTCTCAATGTAGAAACTAGGTAATGTTTATGGATAATGTTACTAGCAAAGTGTATCCTACTTTAGTATCCAGCTACATGCACAAAGGCATATGTGAAATAAAATTACAGGTTATCTCATGTTAAACTGATTTTTTCATCAAATTTAACAAATTAAATACAATAATCCTTAAGTAAAAGAACTTAAAGACCAACTTATTCATTTTACATTAGAAAAAAATAGTTTTTAAGAATTTACTAAAGAAATTCATAGTATAATCTCAAAAATCAAGAACTGTATACAAAGAGAGCACATGAATACATTTTTAGAAGTGACCTAAAATACATAGCAATAAGATAAATAGTTTACTTGAAAAATGTATTAACCAAGAGCAGTGTGAAAGAGGGTAAGCTGTGGTGCTTTCAGGAATGTTCATTTCACATAATCAAATTTACTCATAGCAAGGTAATAAGAAGAGTCATGTCATAAAATGAAAAGACCTCTAGGGTTATATCACAATGAAAAGTCTCAGAAGGAAAGAGACACAGCAAACTACAGATAGCTCTGTTTCTTTGTGGGTCATAAAAGGAAATTAGCCCACAGGTGCAATTATAAGAAACTACATACAATGTTTAAATGTTTGTCCATGGTCAGATGCAAAATCTATATGTATGTACACAGTTCTGATAAGTAATAAATTTTAAGATAGCATATAATTAGTATAATACAAATGATCCTTTTAGTATTTATTGCCATGATAGCTAAACTGTCAACCTTTGCAAGTTCTTATTTAAGAAAAAATTTTTAAATGTTTTAGCGCTTACAAATAATTATTTATATGGAGAACAATGGCATACCAAATGAAATACATGACTCAAAATTACTGTTTCAGAGGGACTATTTCTTAGGTACAAGAGAGCACATTTTACCTGATTATTTAACTATGAATGGGAGGTAACAATCAGACATGTTTGTTCAAAACATTTTTATTGAAAAACTGTATCAACATTTTGGAAATAAATGAGTTAATAAACACATATCACTGCAAAAAACTGAAACTATCCTTAACTAGGAAGGAAGGAAGGGAGGGAGGAAGGAAGGAAGGAAGGAAGGAAGGAAGGAAGGAAGGAAGGATGGAAGTAGGGAGAAAGGGAGGGACAGAGTAAAGTAGGAAGGAAGGAAGGGAGGGAGGAAGGAAGGAAGGAAGGAAGGAAGGAAGGAAGGAAGGAAGGAAGGAAGGAAGGAATAAATGTGGTGTGTTCTGTCCAAGCGCTATATTTTGTTATGGTGACCTAAACTGGAATTACATGGTGTTTATGGGTTTGAATGTTTGCATATGTGCATGTGGTGTGGGTGTGTCGGCGACTGTGTGCGGTGTGTTTCTTTCCTGTTCTCTTTGCATTGATATGAGGCTGACTCCATGGCTAATCCTGAGGACCATGAACAATTATCACAGTAAGAAAAGGATTTGTGTTGATTATGGGATTGTCAGTCATACAGAAAGAATTGCAAAAGGCATGTCTTGGGGTACTTAGATATCTGTATGTCAAAAAATGAGACTGGATTCCTACCTAACAGTATATCTGATGGAGTGGAAATTTAAAAATGGAAGGCCAGGCTGCAAAGCTCTTCACACCTATAAGAGAAACTTTTAAAAATACGCATCGCAAAATGTAAACTGTAGTGTTATTTGGTATGTAACAAGAGATGGGTTTTAAGATTGACAGCTTCCTGCAGTGAACTACTTATACATAATTGCTTAGGTATTTCCACCTGACCATTTGGCTCCTGCATGATAGTCACCAGCAATGCATTCCTGTTTTGTTAGTAGCCTCCCTCATTCCATAATAAACGAAGCACTCAAACCTCAACTAAGGGTAAATCAGGCACAGCTGAGAGGTAGCTCCCCCAGAACTGAATGAAATAAATGATCCTATGAGTGAGGGGGTTCTTTGTAATACAAATATATTTGTTATCCAATGAAGGCACCTTACTAAAACAGGGGAAATGGAGGAAGACATAACATTTATTTTAAATCCTTAAAAATTAGTTTTATAGGTCACATCAGTGGAGAGTGATGCATTAATTACACTATTTTTTTTCAGATAGTATCTTGAAATGCTAAAAATTGACCCAGTGCCTTATAATTTCATGAAACACTCATTCACTTTCTTAGCCCTGGAGGACATTGTTAAAGTAGATCTTTAGAAACTCAACTATAATCAGATACCCATAGTTCCAAAATACAAATTGGATATAGAAGTACAAAGACACTGAGCCTCTGGCATAAACAAAATCAAGTTATAAGTCCGTCAAATTTGAATGCAATAAAAGCAGATTTGCACATTACAGGAGCCACTCAGCTTTACTGTGTAGGAGACACAGTGGAGAAAATGTGTATTATGTGTTCAGATACAGTTCATCTCTATTGTTTTTGCAACAAATTAAGAAAAAATACTTTATTTTCTTAAAATTGCCTAAAAATTAGGATTAATTTGTTATTGCATATTGTACAGAGGATAAATAGAGTTGGTCATGTTAGAGGTTCAATGTTGATCTCTTTAGAAGAAAATTCATGATAATGTACAGTATTATATGAATATTAAATAATAAAATGTGAGTTAATAATACATTATAGTTTAGTGTAGCATATTTTGATACTCAACATATATGCACACATACTTTAAAAGCGAACACACAGCTTCTTGAAGCAAGCTCCACTGTGGTTCCTGACTACTTGATTCAAAAGGTAAGTTGTAGAAACTGATCAACAAGACAGGATTAAACTGTCCATTACTTATGTATCTTCTCTCTACTAGAGATTGAGTCTAGGTCCTCATATACGTCCAGTAAGCTCTTTGTCCCCAATTACTTTTCTCATTTATTTTGAGACTGTGTCTCACTAAGTTCTTCAGGTCAGCTTTAAGCCCACTTTCAAATTAAGGAGTTCTTGAACTTGTGTTCTTCCTGCCTCAATCTTCTGAATACATGGGATTACAAACTTGATCCACAAGGCATGGCTTAACTGTTATTTATTTAAGTATCTCTCAATTCTTGTCATTGCCCAGATGCTTCTTGTGGGAATTAAAGGATAATACATGCTTTGTAAAACTTGTACCTCCTAGAAATCTTTGCAGTAACAAGAAAAATAAAAAAAAACATCAACAAAACAAAACAAACAAAAAACATGTTTAAGGCAGACACTCAGAAAACTTCATTCATAGAAACAGTTTTCGAAATGCAAGACCAAGATATTCAGATTTAATGTGAGGTTTTACTTCCCTTTATTTATTTTGTTGTTATAAATAAAAACCCATATAAATTTCTTGCATCAATAAAGATAAGAATGAGAACATAAATTAAATATTTGGAAACGCACATAATAGCTTAGCCAATTTTATGTTAAAATAGTCATAATACTGTGCATTCAAATACTAATGACCAAATTCTGACTATTTTCTGGGGTTCTTTAAACACTTATTAGAGCTTTGGAATTTTAAGTTGTCTATACCAAAGATATCAATTTCTGAATATTTTATATAGATTTTGAAGCTTTGAATATTATATCTATCATCTATCTCTCTATTCATAGAAGCTTGGAATGATATCTATGTCTTTATCTATCTATCAATCTATCAATGTAGACAGATAAATATTGAATAGACAGATCACTATCTAAATAGAAAAATACTGAATAGATGGATAGATAGATCAAAGATAGCTATACAATCAAGTGAAAATTGAACTAAGTCATGTAAACTTCATAACCAAGTTAGTCATTATTATCAATATCCCCTTTCAAAATGGGTTTGAGTATGTATGAGGGAGGGAAAGAGAGAGATTGCATGATTAAACTCAGTTTGGAAATAAAATCATTCTATTTTCCTATTCTCCTTACCTCACCTAAGTTCAAGAATGCCTAATTTTAGCAAGACTTGAATAGCTTGACTGAAAAAGGTAAGAGAAAAATATTAAGAAATTTAACACATTTGTGTCCTATTTTCAAAGCAAACGCTAGTTAAAATATTGACAAAGTCTGTGTTGAAAATTAATTTTATTGAAACAAATATTTATTGAAAATAAGTATAATTGCAATTTGTGATACATGACTACAATCCGCCATGTGCTTGCTCTTTGTCAATACTGTATTTCAGTGACTAAATGAAGCAAAGTTGTTGACATCATCATATTTTTATTAAATCCTATGCCTAAACAGTTCAACTTCAAAATAAATTTCCCTTTCCTATAGAAAAATAACCTAGAATTAGAGAGAGAACCCTAAGTTGATTTTTTTTATAAAGACACATTTTGTCATCAATATTTCTGACAGTTGTAGATTGAATTTAGACCCACAAGGTTTCCGTAGAGTGAGGTTTCCAAAGCTATTGCTTTGTCGGTTTTGCAGTGTATTACAAATGCCTTTTTTCTCCTCCCTGACTTCTCTTTCATTTCATCCATCTAAAGGCATTCTTTGCACATTAATGTGTTTTTTTCTGAGCTCAGGGATTGTCAAAGCAGCCCTCCATGAACACGGTTTTGCTGTTTTCAAGGCCCATGCTTCCATGCATTTTATGCTTAGGGTTTCAGAAACACAAAACTTCCATTCTGTAATGTATTAATATATCAGATGGACCTACCACTATGTTCTCCACATGTTTTTGTGATATAATCTTCTCTAGATTTCTCTGAATGTATATGGGAATATATATCAATGAAAAACACAAAGTAATATATTTCCTATGAAATTATTAACTGTCATCTAGAAAAATTCATGCTATCTATGGTCAAGATATCAACAATAATAATTTATTTTGGTATAAGCCAAGATGGGTGATAAAATGGTTAATACACTTATAGTTTGATATATTTCTGTTCAGAAAGTGGCAGGCCTCCCATGGATATCACCAAAACATGGCATATTAAGTTGCAATAGGACTATATACCTCCCCTTGTATTAAGGCTACACCAGGGAACCCAGTATGAGAAGTAGGTTCCCAAAAACCTGACAAAACAATAGGGACAGACCCTCTTCACACTGTTAGTGGCAGCACAAGTAGATCAAGCTACACAACACTGATATATATATATGTATATGTATATATATACATATACATACATACACACACACACACACACACACACACACATATATATATATATGGAAGGCCCACGTCAGTCTTGTGCAGGCTCTCTGGTTTTCTGCTCAGCCTCTATGAGCTCCTGTGAGCCCAAGCTTGCTGATGTTACAAGTTTTCTTGTGATATCCTCAACCTTGTACAACCTTGGGCTTGTATAGTCTCTCCTCCATCTCTTTAGCAAAATTCCCCAAGTTCTGCCTAATATTTGGCTGTGGGTCTGTGTCTGCTTTCATAAGTTACCAGATGAAGCACTTCTGATGACAATTGGTGTAGGCATAAATCTAAGAGTACAGAGGAATATCATTAGACATCATTCCACTGACTTTTTTTCTCCAGTCATGTTTGGTTTTACCTATGTCTCTGGGCTGCCCAGATTCTCTGTCCTTACACTCCCTGAAATGTCAAATGTGGGCTCACTCTTGTAATCTGTGTTTCAGGCTAGACTATCATCTGTGGCAACTTCCACAATCTCTGAACCATCCGTAACTAAGCACATCCCATAGGCAGGGCAGAATGTAGGCTGAAGATAACGTAGCTGGGTTGGTGTCCCATTCTCTCCACAGAAAGTCTTGCATGGTCACAGGAGATGGCCATTTCAGGCTCCATATCATTCTGGCTAGGAGTCTTAGCTGGGTTCATCCCTATAGATGTCTGTGGGTTTTTCTTGTACCAGGTTTCTACCTGACCTTGAAATACGACCCCTTTTCAGTCTTCTCTTTAACTACTCTCCCTTCCATCTACACCACAACCTAAGCCCTCATGTTTCCCTTCCCAGTTGCACCCAACTCCCCAAGAAATACCTACCACACAGGATACCCCATGAAAGACTTGATTAAAAGCACCCTCAATCAGTAGGAAGTTGTCCAGAGAACAATGTACAAATTCCCTAAATGATTGTTTATAAATTTTTGTTTTATTTAAAAAGTTTTATGATATAGAAATGGATACTTTCATTAGTAAGTTAAGGTGAATTTTGTTCTCTGTATATTTCTGCTCTTGATTAAGGTATTAAGTTTGTGCAGCTCATTTAAAACTGCAATGTATAAATAAGAAATACAGGTTAATAGATAGTCATTCTTAGTAGTTAATCTTGTAGTCATATTAGTCAGGTTTTCTAGAAGTACAGATATACATTTCAGAGCAATAGATATTCTTCAAACCTTTCAAAGACTAACACAATATGGCATTTAAAATGTTTTATGAACTTAGGAGTTTTCACAATGAGACACATCTGTTCATGGAAGAACCAATTTACTTCAAGAGGATGATGGGCATTAAAGCTCCTTATGGAGTTTCTCAGCCATTTAGGCAAGAAACTGGTCTTGTCTGGTCTGATAGTATGGCATGCTCTATAAGCTGGATATGCAGGACACAAAGAAAAATGACTGCTGAACTTGCCTAAAGATGTGAGAATTCTTCAGGATTTCTGATTTATAGAAAAACACTCTTAGACATTCTTCAGGACACAGAAGAAAGCAACTGATGAACTTTGCCAGTACAAGGCAAAACAGATTTTCAAATTTCCTGCTTCATGGGAAAGTCTGCTTGATGTTATGGGTCTGTAGGCTGGAGATGGAAGTCCAGTGTTACAGAAGAACTTTGTTTGACTGTCCAGGCAGTGAGATGTCTCTGTTATTTCTAGAACTTTGAAAGTGCTTACAATGCACTTTCTGTTAACTTAGATAATATTATATCTTCCTGGGGTCTTTGATAGAGTTGAAGAATAAATACTTATAAATATAGTTTTCTTTAGTTATGATAAAAGATAAATTCGATATATGTAATTTCACTATGTTAAAGTTAAAACCTTCATTTTTATTTAAAAAGAAAAGGGGAGATGATATGGAATTCCCCTCTGTATAGTATGAAAATGTTTTATTACCATTGATTATTAAAGAAGCTGTTTCAGTTAATATCATAGTAAAGCCAGGCAAACAATCTGAACAGAGATATAGGAAGCAGGTGGAACCAAAGAGACACCATGTAGCTGCCAAAGAAGACAGATGCCAGACCCTTGCCTGGTAGGCCACAGCCTCATGGTGATACACAGATTAATAGAAATGAATTAATTTGTGATATAAGAGTCAATTAGAAATATGCTGATTCATAGGTCAAACAATGTTGTAATTAATATAGTTTTTGTGATTATTCCTTTCTAGGTGTCTGGGAAACAAACAAGCAGTATAAATTTACAACTCTTTCTAACCAATTCATTTGCCTCCAACTGCTTTAAAGTCATTGTTGCTGAC
>NC_022009.1:95916817-95923424 GCF_000317375.1 Microtus ochrogaster | reverse complement strand
GCTATTAAGAATAAAGCTGTTGTGAACATTGCTGACAAAGTGCCCTTGTGGTATGATTGAGCATACTTCAAGAGAGGTAGGTCTAGCTAGTCCTTTAGGTAGATCAGTTCCTAGTTTTCTGAGAAAACAACATATTGATTTTCAAAGCGCTGTGTAAGTTTTCACTTCAACCTACCAACAGTGGAGGAGTATTTCCCTAGATCCACATCCTCTACAGCATAAACAGTCATTTATGTTTTTTATATTAGTCACTCTGAGAGGTGTGAAATAAAACCTCAGGGTCATTTTGATTTGCATTTCCCTAATGGTTAAGCTGGTTGAACATTTATTAAAGCATTTCTTGGTCATTTGAGATTCTTCTGTTGAGAATTCTCTCTTTGTATCTGTACTCTTTTTAAAAGGTATTCTTTGATTTCTTAATGTCTAGTTTCTTCAATTCTTTATAATTTTTGAATATCAGCCCGCTGTTGGATGTGGGATTGTTGAAATTTTTCCCATTCTGTAAGGTTCCATTTTGCCCTATTTCCAGTGTCCATTGCTTCACAGAAGCTTTTTTCATGACATCCCATTTATCAATTGTCACGTTAGTATAGGTACTGCTGGTGATCTCTTTAGGAGTTTGTCTCCTGTGCCAATGCATTCAAGGCTCTTTCTCAATTTCTTTTCTTTCTTTTTTTTTTAAATCTATTTTTTTGAGGCAGGGTTTCCTGTATAACAGTCCTAGCTGTCCTGGAACTAGTTCTTGTAGACCAGGCTGGACTTGAACTCACAGAGATCTGCTTGCCTCTGCCTCCTGAGTGCTGCAATTAAAGTGCAGAGACATAAACAAAAGCAGAAACAAACATTTCACAGACAGAGAATATGAAATCCTGTGAGGACACCATGAAAAATATTTTGTCAAGTGACAGAATAAGGTTACGTAGCCTGCATTTAACAAAGACCAAAATTATTTTGTTTCCTTAGCATTCAACTTTATTTAAAAAAACAATTTTTAAAAATTACAATTTCATTTATTCTCAAAATTTTGTTATGACATCTCAAAACACTTCTTCAGGAAGTCATGTGAGAGTTCAATTAAGAGCAACATCCAAAACACTAGTGTTCAGCAGGCTTTAAAGAAATTATACCATTAAACAAATAACTGGGAAGACTGAACAGAATTGTTAACAGTGAGTACTGAGAGCCAGCCAGTGTGCAGGCAATAAAAGGACAGTTATTAGTTCAATAGCCTGTTAAGCAATAGATTTATGGAGAATACAGAAAACGAAACTCCAAAGCATTTCTGTAAGACATTGAAAGCCAGAGGTGAAATGCAGTTAAGCACAGAGATAGAAGTACTAATTGCTGAAACTGCATTTGAATTATCACTCCCAGGTTTTAACAGTACTGAAGACCATGTGTCAAGAACAGTGGGATTGAGATTTACTGAGATATAAAAAGACAGAAAGAAGTGCCCATGGTAGTAAAATTCCCAAATAGTAAATGAATTACTAAGAGCAATTCAAAGGCAGTACTAAATAAAAAGTTGTTTTTGTCTATGAAATGCAGACTCTATTTCATGCTTAGAAATATTGTAACTAACTAGATCTTTTGTTTGTAAACTACTTTTAGAATGTGCTTTTCGGATAAAAGCATACATTATGAGAATTCTCATTCTAAAACAAAATTGCAATTCTCTAATAGTTTAGGTTTCACCTGACTGCCACCCATAAATTACACTATTTGTATATCTGTATACTATATTTTATGTTTTATTATTTGTTAGAGATGTCTGCTAACAAAATTCATGAGACAGCAGAGAGACAAATTATTTTCTAATGATAATAAACATAACCAAAATTTATATCTCATGCTGGGCATTACTCAGTATGATATTCTTTGGTAGGGGCAATTCTATTTGAAAATTTAAACAGAAGTGTCATTGTATTGATAAAAAGGGTAAGCTTGGTGAGAAACTGTGGTGAATTCAGAAACTTACTGGGCTTAGGACTCACTTGATGAAGAAAAAATTGGTTTTGAATATGTGACAGAATATTATTTTAAAATGTTTTCCTTGCATTAGCTATTGAACAATGAGAAGATATTTAGGTATCCAATACTTTCTAAAGACTGTCATAATTTCCTCCATGAATGGCAGAGATTGGAAATTATAATAAACACAATGATAAAATTCACGAGCATGAAGTGAATCAAGCTTTAGAAATGAAAGAAGATAAAATTAAAATTGGCACCCATGCAGCATCTCAATTATAGATAAATGAAAAGCAAAAATATTGTAAAAGTGCTATGGAATATTGAGATATTGAGACAGGGGGCAGAATTTAGGAGAAAATGACATGTTAACATTAAAATATTTCCATCATGATGTGATCAACCTCTTGTAAAAGTGTTCAGTGTATAAAGCCATGGATGAGTGAAATGGCATTTTAAAACTAAGAAACACACTAAAAGTAATGCAGGAAACACATTGCAGGGATAAGTAAAATAAAATCACTTGAACAGCAATATTTAAACATCCATCTAGTAATAGAAGCTATCTGATCAAAGCAATAAAGAAAAAAATCTACATGTAAAACAAATGCTCGGTTTCCTCTCAACCTCTTACATGTGGATGTCCTAGATGAGTTAATTCACCAAGGAAGACTGGCGCACACCGAGACTCTTTGTGGAAGACTTTGTTGCATTTTGTATATCATAGCACAAAATAAGGGCATCAGTTATTTTTATATTCTGTAAACTGTCTTGCTCCTTCCCATGATCAATAAAGTGCAGCTATTCTTAGTGCTGAGGAATGAATACTGATTAACACTGATCACCTGATGTCAGAGAAGAAGCCTTACCTTCAGAAAATGCACTAGCAAGAATAAAGGTAAAACCCCACATGACTGATAGGATGCTCCCTTGAAGCTATGATGTTTTTCCCATGTATTCCTCAGTACTTTAGCCCCTGCTTGGTTTCTATAGACTGCTGTGCTATTAAAAGTCATACTTGCAAGTGATGCTAGCAGCCATCTTTCAGATAAGCTAAAAATTCCATGAGTAAGTGACCTGAAGTTCTATATCATTAGATGGTGACCTTGGTGATTAATTGACTAATGATGGAGAAAAATACTTTGGTCCAGTCAGAAGTCTATCAAGCTGTGATGTTTAAGTGAGCCCACATATTTCAAACATGTTAAGTCAGATATAGAAGAATAATACTGACAAATTATCTTCCTAAAACAGAGATTGGTCAACAGGGGTATAGCAAACAGTAAAATATATTGAGAAGATCACCAAAAGTACAATCTGAAAAGACAGTGTAACCTTTCATAACTTGGAAATGAACCTTTGTAAACAGTAGGGAGTCATTAAATATGCTCACATAAACAAATATTATTCATAGATTTATAGATCAGTGCCTAGGCCAGTTGTCATCAAAGTGACTTTCTCGGGGCACCTGATGAGAGCTTATTCAGAGACTCACAGACAAACACTAGAACCCCACTGAAGATAGAGTTGAAGATTTGGAGGAAATAGAGGACACCAGGAGAACAAGGCCAACAGAATCAACTAAGGGACTTTATAGGGACAAATAAACCTAGAGACTCTGCTAGGTTCTCTGAATATATGTTTTGTTTTCTTAGTTTGGAGTTTTTGTGGTTTCCTAACAGTGTGAGTACTGGGTATCTCTGACTCTTGTGCCTTCTCTTGGAACCCTTTTCCCCTACTGAGTTGCCTCATCCAGCCTTGATAAAAGGGTTTGTGCCTACTTGTATTGCACCTTGTTATTCCATGTCTGATTGATATCCCTGGGAGGCTTGCTCTTTTATGAAGGGAAATGGAGTAGGAGGGGGTCTGGGTTAGATGGGAGGTGTGCACAGGCTGGGAGAAATGCAGCTGGGGAGTCTGTAGTCAGGATGTAAAATTAAAAAAAAATTTAATTAAAAAAAATTAAAATTCTAAAATGGTTGATGCTAAAGTAAAAGGTCGGTATCAAAGTTTGGACTTGAATTTCATAAGAGGAACCATAACATCTAATCTGCTTGAACAAATTGTGGATAATGTTTGTTTACAATTTACCACCTTCTAAGTGCAATACCACAATTAAAGTATATATGTGTGTGTGTGTGTGTGTGTGTGTATGTTGTTTCATAAATTGACTGTGTATTTATTTCTTTTATTCACAGTCTTTTATTTTCTGACTACAAATTATGATCACAGCTAAAAATTAATTTACGCCTAGAATAATTCAATTGCATGTCATCATTTCTTATAAAAGTATCTGTTACATAATATTTCTCCCTTGTGACTCAGAAATTTACAGAGTTGAATTGTGTCATTTTTGGGAGCAGACAATTACAGGAAATGTATCCAATGCTTAGATGGTACATCTACTAGGTCCTTTTAAGTGAGTAATTATTAGATATACTCTACACAGTTTCTCAAATGGACAACACAATTAAGCATCAGCAGTCAAATGAAATGCAGCCCAGTGATCAGTCCATGGGTGAAGTTCTCTCCTAGTTTCCCCTTCATAATCTCTAGTCTGATAAGTGGTGCAAAATATACTTTGGAGGGATCTAAGAAAATCAAGAGAATACATTTTCATCAAAATAGTAATAAATAAATTCTCGCCATAAAATAACTGTCAAATCTTGTATTAAAATATCACATGATTTCAAACTTATTATAGTTAACTGTCCCAAGATACAAAAATTCACTATATTTAACCAACATTTGGAAGACAGCCACCAAAACCTTATTGAATAAAGTGCGGTATGAAAATTAGGGCTAACATGCCTTAAAAGGATAATGCAGTTTTCTCAGAAGTTCATCAGCTATTTTATTGCTGTCAGAATTTAATATACAGTAAACTTGTGTTGATTTATAACAAAAATAAAGCATAAAAGTCAGCTCAAAATAACAAATTAGTAACTTGTGACCCAAACTATCATCACCATAATGATGATTACTATGATTACTACAACTACTGAAGATGGACGCTAAAAAGAAATCCCACACTAGCTCAGAATTGAGGATAATAAACGGTTATTTATTTAGGGGTAGACTCACAGATCACAGTCTTCTGCATGAACAGAGAACAGAAATCGAATCCAGCAGCTAGAAGAGAGAGGGGATATATGCTTTTCATTGGCATTTACAGTATAAGAAGCTACGCCCAAGTGGGCAGTAACTTAAAGGATTTCCTACAGCAAACTACAAACTGTATTAGCTTGCCACATCACTTGATAAGAACCACCAAAGTCTTCTGTGATATGATTTCTATGATTATAATCACTGGTGTCTGGGAATCTTTATCCATTATCTATTCTGACTTATTTTAGGCCTGCAAGGTGCTCAAGACTTTCTTCATGATTGACAGTCTGCAGTCTGCTGTATTATGCTACTGCTCACCACGGTCACTGCATCTAGGTACATGTAAACTTAACTATTCTACCAGTGGAGACACAATGTGTAGTTAATGCGCTATCATTATTCCTATAGCATTGTCATAGTTAAGTTTTGCTATTTTATATTCAAACATAAACCCAACTTAGGAAATAAAAAAACTTTAAATAAAAATTTAATATCTTTCGTACAGTTATGTTAGTATTTTCAAAACAGCTATGTGTAAAACTATATTATCATATTACCGTTGTGGCGAGTTGAAAGAAAATGTCCTTAAGAAGGAATGGCACTATTAGGAGGTGTGGCCATGTTGGAATGGGCTTGTGTTGTTGAAGGAAGTGTGTCACAGTGGAAGTAGGCATTGTAGTCTTATACATGCTCAAACTACTCACTGCGGAATCGTTCACTCTCTCTGTGCAAGGTGTAGTTCTCTCAGTTCCTTCTGTAGTACCACGTCTACTTGAACACTGCCATGCCCCACCATAAACATAATAGACGGAACCTCTGAACTATAAGCTACCCCATTAAATGTCTTCCTTCTTAAGAATTACCGTGGTCATGGTGTCTCTTCACTGCAATAGAAAATCTAACTAGTACAGCTGTTAATTTTTGCAAAGTGGTCCAGGTAGCTTATAATTCATATCAAAATACTAAATGTCAGCTAATAAATGAAGAATTTGTGTCCTATCCATGGAAAGTAAATTTTCAAGACATGGTTTTGAAAACAAGTTATACTAAAGTCCGGTTCTTTTTGTGTTGAGCATAGGCTGTGCATGCTGTTTCATTGTTGCAAAGATTCTCACAATAGCAATAGGAAAGACCCTCCTCCATGGCCGACTGAGACTCCATATTTAATCACAGCCTTTTTACACATGTTCTTAAATGTGCAAATGATTTCTGTGCACATGATTACAGGGATGCTTATTTATTCAATTCATGAATTTTTCAGTTGATAAAAGAAATTAAATCAGAAATTAGAAAATCAACTATTTAAAATTGTAAAATTACTTAGAAAATAAAAAAAGAAAAACACAGATTCAGCACCTTGTGTTCCAATTTGTCAGTAAATTGTCTTATTGTTGATCAGTCATAGTACTGTCGTCTATACTCTTTATACAAAGCAATTCTGCTAATTTTTTTTTATTGAGAAAAGGAAAAAAAACAAGTTTCCGCCTCCTCCCAGCCTCCCACCTCCCTCCCCCTCCTCCCACCCTTC
>NC_022009.1:95905270-95913197 GCF_000317375.1 Microtus ochrogaster | reverse complement strand
TGACCCTTATTTATGGCTAGAAACCAATTTGATGCAAATTGAATGTTAAATTAGCATCTTTCCCGTATAATATTTTTTCTCACAATAATTTGCTTAGCAGTGATAGATGAAACCATTTGCCTGTCTTGAATTGCAAGCTATACTTCTACCAAATGAATTTTAGTTATCAAGTTAATTGATAGTTTTAAACACAAGGATAGATTTATTCCTACAATGAATAAAACTACTTAACACTTAGCCTATATAAATTATGTTAACACTTCCATCAGCTTTCCATTTTCAGCCTAATATACTGCTAATTCTAACATAAATCAATCAAATAATATATAATAGATCATCAGGAAGATTTTCTATATAAATCAGAGTAAAAACATTTCTTTTAACACTTTTTAAACTTGATGTTAAATGATTTTACTGGGAGCTTTCACTCAACCAAGAAGCTTTAGTTTCTTCTGATAAATGTCTTTGTGAATGCTCTTTATCATTTCGCTGTAGACTCGGTCCTTATCTGACATCTCACCTTTAAAAAATGAGTGTCTTAGTTACTGATCTCCTGCTATAAAGAGAAACCATGAACAAGGAGATTCTTATAAAAGAAAGCATGTGATTGAGGGCTTGCTTATACTTTCAGAGGGTTAGTCCATGATCACCATTGTAGGAGGCAGACAGGCCTGTTGGCAAAAGCTTTACATCCTGATATTAAGGCATCCGAGAGAGATTGAAGAGAGATAAAGAGACAGACTGGCCCTGGCATTGGTTTTTTATCATCTTCAAAATCAAAGCCTAATTGACACACCTCCTCCAGCAAAGCCACCACTTTACCAAACCATTCATCCATTTGAAAACAGATTTCAAACATGAGCCTAGGGGAGTCATTTTCATTCAACCACAACAGTGAAATTTCTCTATTATAATGATTCATCATGTGGTAACTGACGACTTGAAATGATTGACATACTGCTTATCATAAAAGAAGAGGAATGCTTATATAATTAAATAAAAATAAAAGTTTAAACAATAAATGCATAAAAATAGCAAAGTAATTCATTACATCAATATTGAGTATCATTTACTCTTAAAATTTTATTACTAAGTATACTTGAGTTCAAAGGCTCTGCTTAAAAGTACATCAGTGTAAGTAATCAGCAATAATTGCACTATTATGCTAGCATGGCTAAAGTACAAACCAGATGACTTTTAATCTGCACTCTAATCTTAATAACCATCATTGTATATATTGCTGATCAATTAATGTCAATAAAGGGTTGTATATAAAGATAATATTTAGGAATTGGTTGTGAGAAATAAGTAATAGTAAAACGGAGCTGAATTTTGGCTTCCCATTTAAGGAAATGTTATATCTCATAGTATAAAATTCAAAATATAGTTAAGCATGTTTACTTTATACAATTAATTCAACCTTAGAAAATTTCAGACTTGTACATAACACTTTATCATCACACTCATCCCTCTCTCCCCTCTCATTGTCTCTTAGACAACTCTCCATCTCCATTCCACTGTCGTATTTTTGTTTTGTAATTGCTTTTGTTCTGTGACCCATTGTGTTTAGTCAAGGCTATCCATGTAGGCCCGTGTGTGAGTTATTCTTTGGAGCATAAGTAACCAACTAGTGGCTTCATTACTGAAGGTAGTAATTTATTTTCTCCCAGCAAGCTACCACAACTTAGCACAGCTGTCCTGAATAGAATTAACACCAGCAGTCTCTCTCTAATTTACTATTGAATGGATATAGTCTCAGTGTTATGCATACCATGTTCAGGCAACTGCAAGTCCTTTGATTTCCTAAGTGTCATGGTCTTGCCATTATCATAAGATAGCATTCATTTTCATCTGTTCATTATCCTAATCTTATATTTCTCTGCTTCCTTTCCTTAGATATTTTCTGAGCATTAGAGTGAGTGATAGGTGCATATTATTTAAGGCTGTGTGTTCAACAGTTTTCTCTTCTCAGCATCTTGTGCAATCACATGTCTCTGAATTAATCAATGAATAAGACAATGTCTTACTATGTAGCCCAGTATGGCATCATTTCTCTTGCAAATCTAGAATATGAAATGAGAAAGCTGATTCCCCTATTTCTGTATGACACTTCTTCTATTTTGTTATTATGTAACAATTGCTTTAGCTGATCAAAATTAAATTGAAGATGTTGGCAAAATTAAAATGTCCTTTAGAAATTTCTATGAAGGTTGTAATTGAGTAGGGTATATTGTATATCTTGTTTATAATAAATATAAAGGACCTTTCCAGTGGTTGATTGATTGATAAAAGTGCCATCATTTAAAATTTTCAAAAATATCTTCTACACAAAATTCATACCAATCCTGAGCATGATGGGACACATGATTAATTCATTCTCAGACACGAAGGAAGGCAGATCTCTAAATTAGAGACCTACCTAGTCTACAATGGGAATTCCAGTATATCCAGGGCCACATACAGAAGCCTTGTCTCAACCAAACCAAACAAAACCAAAAACAAATCCATGCTAGCCAGAGTTTATATTTATATTAAAAACAATAATTGCACTTATAAGTTAGAAATGCACAGGATTGAAAGCCCATTTTGACCTACATGAAATAATAGTATAGAAATTAGTATTTTATTCTTTAATTCAACATTTACTGATTATTTTGTATGGACAAAATTATTTGTGTGTTCTTTTTACAATTGAGTGCCCTTAATTCTAAGCATATAACATATTTTGAAATATACATGAAAATTCCTTGAACATTTATTCAACACACTCTTGAAAAGCCTTTCATGTCAAGGCATATTCCAATATCACACAACAGAATCTGCTCACTTCTAACACTACAGAATATTTTTGAAATGTTCACGAAAGCCCTTTACATGACAAATTATGGGTTTAGAGTTCATCAATGAATATATACTCCTTAAAAGAGAAATTCATATGCAAATCTATTCCAAAGGAAGAAAAGGTTAGACACCTGCTTTTATTCAGAATTAAAGGATCTATGTAGAATAGGAAAAAGAAAGAAAAGTCAACATAATACAATGAAGGAAGAAAGCCTTTAATATCAATTTGATAAGTATTCAAAGGAGTAATTTAAGGTATGATTGAGCCACTTGTTAAAAATAACCAACAGTTGGCACTCTGTAAAGAAATTCTGCAATGGCAACAGTCAACTTTCTTATCTAAAGTCTTGACTAAAATGAATACAGTCAATATAATATAGTCTAGTGAAATATCAATAACCACTTATCCCTCTTTTGTTTCTTTGCAATTTCTAGTCTTCATCATTTTTTTGGTAATTTACAGTACTATGAATATTCGATATTTTCTTTTATCATCACAAAACAATATTAATCAATTTTTGTTAAAATAGCTTTCACAAAATTAAATTTGCATAATCACATGGGTTCATGATTACATTAGAATTAATCTGGTTTGTTATTTCAAATTTTTATTTTATTATGCTAAGTATATTTAACAATCTATCCTCTCAACAAAATTTTAAATGCAAAAATATATTACCATGGATTATAGGTACAATATGGCAAAGCAGAAATTTGTACCTTATTCATCTTATTATACCTATAAACCCTCCCTTTAAACTTGCCGATAATTCAATGAATTTGGCCACTGTAACACTTCAGATAACTGAACATGCACTTGTACATACATATGCACTCCATACAAACATGTATGTGAAGGACAGCTATGAAAAAGGACAAGGGTGTATTTGGTAGTATTGCCTTTTCCCGTTGCTGTGTTTGTTTTCTGTTTCTTCTAGGAATTCATCCTAGAAGGTACTTACTGTTACCAAAGTTCTATGTACAGTGATAGGGAAGAAGACTAGGGCAGTTGCTCCATATCAACGTTGGGATATTTACTTGGTGTTCCCAGTAATTTACCAGAACAAAGAAGACAAAATAATAATAGTGAACATGTCAGCTTTTAGTTCCTGATGTTTACCATTGCTGATCACTCAAAGCCTAAGCTGCTTGCTACAGAAAAATCCTTCTGACTGAAATTCTGTAATCCCCATGATGCTAATTTTATTATTTTCCAAAAACCTTTGCTTCCTTCCTTGCCATACCTAATAAAGCAAACTTATTTTTATTCTGTTTATGTCTAGTCAAGTTGATACTTAGAAATGACTTATGGTAGAAAGATAAAAATAAATTTGTAATACCCATCTTTATCTGAAACTAATTTGAGTCACCATAGATCTATCTTGGGTACTTTGATTTAGCTTGTTAATGATTGTCTCAGCAGATGGTAAGAAATCTTGACTTAATTAGATATATTAACAATAACTAAATGACTTTGACTTTGAAACTGATATTGTTCTTGTCCTCAGTGAATCTTACAAAGAACAAAAGAATTTGATATACGGAGAAGATAGACCATCTGTACATGTACAATTAAAAATAGCTAAGAATACCTGTGGTTCTTATTTGAATTTGTGTGGACAAATGCACACATTATTCAAATTTTATGATTGCCAATCACAATGAATCAATGCCATTGTTAGAAATACTACAGACAAGAATCAAGTATCATAGTGGTCTTAATCAAATTTATTTTAATTGTTCTTTTTACCTATTCCATGCTTCACATTAAATTCTTGATGTTAAGTAAATTAAATGTTTTAAAATCAAGTTTGTGTATTGCATAAATTTGAGTAAATAGCAATGAAGTTCTGGATATTGACAATATAGTTATACCGTTTTTGGTATACTTACTTTACAGTACCTCTGTCTTGCAGTAGCATAAATACTTGAGTATATGACTCTTTCTTTTATAAGTAAGATCCATAGAAAAGTCAAGGCTAACAGTCAGATTCATCTAAAAGACACTGGATAATTCATTAGAGAGCTCTTCTTTTTGGAAGATTATTTCTCCCACTCTCAGCATCGTTTACTTGATAATAATTCTTCGTTCACAATTGAGGCCCCATGAAATTCCACCTTTCACATTAGAATGTCAATTGGTGCCTTTCTTTTCAGATCTTTTGGACAGCCATGTTATATGAGACTTCATGGTTAGTTTCTGTGACACTGAAAGGAGACACAGTCTCACAACCTATTTCCTAGGCCTAAGACCTCGATAATCTTTCTGTTCCCTCATAGGCAATGATATCTGAGTCTCAGTTGCCCTTAAGATGTTTAAATATAAGTAACATGTATGGACTAGAAAGATTGTACTTATCTACTTAGAAATTATATATATATATATGTATATGTATATATATACATATACATATATATATATATAAATGGTTATATTAAAAGTGGCAATGAATTTGAGAAAGAGCAAGAAGGACTTCATGAGAGGAGCTGGAGGGAAGAGAAAAGAAAAGAGAAATTATGTGATTATATGCTAATTTCAAAGAAACCTATTTGAAAATACACAGAAATAGTCATTTGCAACTACTCCACAAAAATGTGAAAAAACCTCACTTGTAAACCTTTTTACTTGATAAATTTTCATATTTTATAAATTTGTAAATTTTTATGCAGTTTATATATTACATAAACTATCATAATTGACAAATTTATATGTTGAAATGAAAAGATGAAGAATAAATAAGAGAATAAAATAGAGACAAAATGTCACTGTTTAAGGAATGTAGAAACCCAAATGTGGGGTAAAGGGCACACGATGCTTCTTACAGAAACACAGATTAGGAAGAGAGTTTGTTCCAGGTACATGGTAGGGCAAGGGAAGGTATTGTTGTTTCAATGTGATTAGACAGAAGGAGCATTTTCTTTCATTTACTCAAGACGACAAGCAGCTTAGAGCATGTTTGATTACCGAATGATCGTGCAGGGAGGGAATATTGATCCTTTATGGTTCCGTAGTAATGACCTGGTCTTCCTTTATTTTCTTTAAAAGCTTCATTGCAATACCATCAACTCTCATTGAGTTATTCCATCTGTTTAATGCAATTTGATGTGATTTAGTATATTTCATCAACATGACTCACTCAAAATGTTCCATATTCATAAGATATATTGGTCTTCACTTTCCCCCTAAATTTCTCCTTTGCTTTATGCTAATTTTTCACAATACCAAGGTTATAGCCTGCAAACTTTCTTCTGGATCTTTAATACATAGGTAACTTTTAATGGATTAAAGGGTTTTTTTTTTTGATATTGTGTACATACCCGTAATATATTCTACATGCTCTGAATCTGTTCCTCTATTATCTTCTTCAGGCCTATCTATCCTATCTCACCTCTCTAGATTCCTTTTCCATAGTCTTTGTGCTTTGTTTTCTTTTATGACCCTCTTATTTTAACTAGCACTATCTGTGTGGCCAAGGGTTTAGAACTGTTTATTATTGGCCTGTGGGTTCATCTTTTGATATATAACTAAAGGTAATAACTGCCTAACCTTAGGTCCATCAGATGTCACTAAATTATCAGAGAGGGGTAAGGCCCCATAAGCCTTTTTCTTTTTCTTTCTTTCTTTCTTTCTTTTTTTTTTTTTTTGGTTTTAAAGACAGGGTTTCTCTGTGGCTTTGGAGCCTGTCCTGGAACTAGTTCTTGTAGACCAGGCTGGTCTGGAACTCACACAGATCCGCCTTCCTCTGTCTCACGAGTGCTGGGATTAAAGGCGTGCGCCACCATCGCCCAGCTCCCATAAGCCTTTTTCTACCTTCTATGATTCATGACTGGCTTTTGACAGGTCCAGTATTTTATAGGCAATCCAGGTTGTAAAGTATTTCTAATGACTATCTCATGCTTGAAGTTAATATTTTGCATCCTCGCTACCTACCTTTCAGCTCTTATATTCTTTCCAGACCCATTTCTAAAATATATTGATAATTTAAGGTGTTCTAAAGTCATAAAATTTTCAGTATTGCAAAGTTTAGTACATGTGCACATACCGTACCTTATTGATTAATTAGAAAAACTCTAATTTGTTATTAGCACAGATATTTTTGAAATATTCTCAGTTTCATGATTCCATTAACTCATTTCTAATCTACTATTTCTTGATCATTCTTAAGTCTTTTGTTTCTGATTATCCAGTTTCCTTTCAAAGAAGTTATATTAGTCCATACTTTCAACTTAATTTAGAAAGAAGACAGTTATCATTCCCTTTATATGAGTTAATTAGTGAATTATTTCTCTAGTTAATAAAAAATGCAGTTGTAATTATGTGTTACATTTTTACATATTATTTTAGTTCATTGTAATTTGTGTAGGTCACCATGAACAATCTCTTCCTAAGTCTACAGTTAAATTTGAGGCACATGGTCCTACTCTCTCATTTGTTTTTAGAAGAGTAATTTATAATGCTTCACTGTAGATAATTGTTTAAAATAACCTCTAGAATAAAATCTATAAGTAGAAAACATAAAAGGTTCTGCTATGTCTGATTTGATCAAAAATATCTCTAAGGCTTGGATGACTCTTCCTTAAAGATCCATGTGTTAACTCATAGTCTCCTATTGTGTGTTTTTGGGGGAAGGCAGAATTGTTACAAGGTATAGACCAAGTAGAAAACTTCACATCATGAGTGTGTGTCTCAAAAGGAGATAAAGGATTTCCTCATTTTCACCTTTCACTTTCCAAACTTATTTGCAAGCCCATACATGAAAACAGTCATGACTATGGGGTACTCCATGAGCAGAGTTAAAGTTAAGCTCTAGACAAATCAAGCAGGAAATAAAATCTCTAATTTATAAATCAAATTAAACCTTTTATATTTTACTTTCTCACAAGAAATTAGGTCTTTTGTTGAATAAGAGCGGTGGGGCTGAGTCCCCAGCACCCCAGCCGCTTGGCTAGCTTATGCCCCAAAATAATTACACGGAAACTGTATTCTTTTAATCACTGCTTGGCCCATTTCTATCTAGCCTCTTCTAGGCTAACTCTCGCACCTGGACTAGCCCATCTCTAATAATCTGCTGTAGCCCACGAGGTG
>NC_022009.1:95894728-95905125 GCF_000317375.1 Microtus ochrogaster | reverse complement strand
CCAGCATTCTGTTCTGTTTACTCCTCCCACCTATGTTTTAACCTATCAGGGCAAGCAGCTTCTTTATTTAATTAACCAATGACCTTCCTCCATCAGTCTTTGTTCATGAAAAATTATCTATGTATATTTACATAATGCAAGCCCAATATGAGGACAACAGCACACGAGATTGGAAACGGAGATTGGGGAAGGTTTATACAGAAATGCAAATAGGAAGTTGTACATGAATATGTGCTTGGGGGTAAGGTTTGAGCTGAACTTTTAAAGATACTCTAATCTACTGTCACCTGTGGGAATGCTAAAGTCAGGGTAGACACTGAGATTATTTACCAGACTAAAGACCTCTAACAGGTTTTGAAACTATCAAAATGCTATTTCTCAATGTGTGGGGTACATTTAGTTAGTGCTGCCTTACAATATCAAGTTTTAGTAAATCTGATTAAATTTAATCTCCTGCTCACTTTTGTCCTTTGTTTTTCTGTAGTTTATTTTCAAACATAGTCATACATCTAGGGGATAATAAACACTACAAGATCCTAAAATCAATGCATAGAGAAACACAACTGACTTTTTAATTTTAAATGATGAGTAACTCAGGGGATATGGATGTGAATATATATGTTTACAAAATATTAACAAAAAAATCTTTAAAAATTGAATAGTATTTTATACAATGATTACAGTAAAACAAGAACAGGTAATACTTGCTATTATTATTGTACATATATTGTAAATATTATTTACTGCAAAAATGTATGATCATAAATTATATAACATATAATTTATATATTTTAGAGAAAAGTTACATTCCCACCATTGTGATGAACATATTAATTAAACCATTTGCTTAATGTTTTTACTGTTTTGCATTCTAAACAAAACTGAATTGAGATTTATTAAATAGCACATTTTACCTCTTTTTCTAAATGTAAATAATGTCTTTTGTAAAATATTGCATTTCTATAAATAGTTTAAAACACTTTTACCAACAAGAGTAGTTAAAGGGAGTCAGTATATTTGAGAAGAGAAAATAAGTGCTGAGCAGCAAGCCCAAAGGCTCTGACATGTATATTATCTTACCTGGAATCATTTCATTATGAGGTCTAAAAGAATAGCTGTTCTTTGGGGCTGTGTGAATATAGCACTAATTTCAGTTCCTAATTTCAGGTTCTTGTATATAATTACTCTCTCTATGAGTGCAGAGTGCAGGGTTTTCTGTTACCTTGGGCATGAGCTTTAATTTAAATCCTCAGATTTCCAAAATTCTAATTTAAACTGCGGAGCTGAACAGCTATGAACAGATTGTTCTCCTACAAATGGGGTTTATAATTTGTGAATCCCAAATGAAACAAATCATTTAGTAGAACTCAAAGAAGCCAGTTGCTCTGGATCTTTTTAAAGAAAAGAAAAGCTTAAATACTATTCTGAGAGCCCAATCAAAAATAAGAATAGGGAATTACCCTTAAATCTTATGCCCAAGGGCAATTTGAATGCACTCCTTTGAAGAAATATTAATAAGTTAAGTTAAAGAAATAGACAAGTGAAAGGAGTCAGAGAACTTTAGTTCTGTGTAGCTGATACGTCTCGATTTATATTGAGGAGAAAGAGTTCTTACAGGTTAGCTTATCAAGTGCAAGTAGGATGTCACTATCCTTGTGATAGAGAGAGTCAGCTATTTCCACATAAAATTCTTCAAAGCTTCAAAAATGTCAGATGTCAAAATTACACCACTCATTTGCCTTTGTTCTTTCTCCACGGCATGGCCTGACTATAAACTGGCCTTAGTATCAATGAGAAACATTGAGTGTAATAAGATAATGTATGGAAGGAAAGTAGTTTTTCCTAATATTCAAAATAAATGTTTACCTGAGACACAAACAATTGCATTGCAAGCAGAAAGTGAGTACTTAATGGTAAAAGAGAGAAAGTTAGACTCAGAGCATGAAGTCATGTGATTTTCCATTGTTGGTGGTGACTTGGAATTTATAAATATATAAGAATTCCTAGTAGAAACTACATGAAGTTTAAAATAAATATCGTGCCTCTTCTTAGCTTCTCTATACTACTGCTAGAAGTAGGACTTTATCAGTCATATTAAAAAAAACTTTTGTTCAAAAACTGTCTATACTGACAAAAAAATAGTTATATAAAAAAACCTACATTACAGACTATTTCCTGAATTCCAAAATAGTTCTAACACTAGAAAAAGCATCACTTGGTTGCTCAAATATTTCAATTATTTAAAATATGTGAGCATTTTATTTGTCTTGAAATTATAAGGTAAAGGAGAAAAGTATGGATATTCTGCTTGGTTATTTTATTTAATTTGCACTGCTGATGTTTGAACTCATGGCCTTGTAATGTCATTCCAGTCCCTGCACCAAACATATTAAAATGACGTTTGCAACATTAAGTCATGATGGTAAGTAGGGTGTACATATGAGAAGTACCATGTAACCATGGTTACCTCTGCACTGAAGAATGTGGCTATCTCCTTGAACCAGTCCTCTGACCGCTATTTTCACACTCGGGTACGCATACGCACTCTCTCCACACAAAGACTGGTTGGTTTTAATGTGAAATAAAACAGTTTAAACCTGACAAAACCCAGTGTGTCTGTCTGTACAGCCCTTACCTGAAATAGCAATTCTCTTCATTTAGACAGCTCTCAACTCTTCCAATGTGTTTCTCAACTTCTGTTTCCTCTTTAAGTTCGTATGATTATTTTAGTTTTCAAATCTTTACGAATAATGATTTCTCTCTAATGGGATCCTTGCTGGTATCTTAAACTTTAAAAACTATACCTTTATTGACCTGATGCTATCTGATACTATCCATGTTCTGTGGTAGTAGTCACAGTCAAAATCTTAAAATACATGTGTGCATGTACTAACTCAGTTTAAATTTTATCAATTTCTGTTTTGTTTTCTATTTGCTATTTTGAGAAAAGATCTTGCTCTGCAATCCTGGCTATACTGGAAATTTCTGTGTAAACGAGAATGACTCAAATTTGTCAAGATGCTCCTGACTCTCCATTCCCACAAGTGAGTCTACAGGTGTGCAATCCCCCCAAACTCAAAAACTTCCCATTTGTTAACCTACTTTAACTCAAAATAAGCATCCATCAGTAACCTTTTCATTTCAATTGTTCTTCTGAAGATAATCCCTTTTTGAGGATTGTTTATTATAAGACATATTTAATAATATTATTATAAGAGTGAAAGTGCAGCATATGAGATTCTGATTTGCTGTCAAATGGCTTTCAAGTACCATTCTTCACAACAGTTCATATCTATACATAAAGTTCAAGTACTTTTTTACTATTTATTTATTTATTTTAGAAAGATTAAGAAATTTAATAATGGCTGCATTCAATCATAATGCTTACAACAACAAATCTAGAATTTAAACCAAATAAAACATACACAAGACTTACCGAGGAAGGGAAAGTACTAAAAACCACTAATGAACAGATTGTAGGGAAAGCAATGTCACTCACACTGGAGAGATGGCTGACACTTTTTTTTTGTAATGATCAATTTGGGCAGTCTTTTTGATCATTACATTAAATAATGATCAATTTGAGAGGAAAGTTAATAATTAATTTTTCCCTTAAAACATTAGATAAAATATTTAAAGGCAGTATGAAGGAAGAAGTAGATGAATCAAATTATAAATTATTGGAGACTTCTCAAATCTGCCAGACTATTCTGCAATTGCTTAGTCTTTCTTTACTGTCTGTGTCATATTTTACTTATGTCAAATTTATAATTTAAATGGAATAAAATTCCATTGATATAGAGAGCTTCAAGTGTGTTTAAGTTCTTTTTTATTGCAGATATACTTAACCATTTACCTGTATAAAAACATATGCCAAATTATTTATAAATAAAACAATGTTCAAAAGCGATATTGGATAATTTCATTTAACTAATTGTTTTAAGGGAGAATAATCTTCAGATTGGATTCCTGGTACTTGCTCTGCTGCTCATTGCTCTGGATTATATCTGGGTACATTGGCATGTTTTTTTTTTTCTCTCTTGGCTGTTCCCATATCACCTTCAGAAACAATGAAGCTTAGTAATTATCAAGAGGCTTTCAAGTCAGTTCCAGTTAGACTTCTCAAGTGTGTCAAAAGTATTTTGCATCTTTAGCAGCAGACTCTTACCTTCACAGAGACAATCAAGGGCAATAGTAACTATCTATAGGAATCTGAGAATCTTCTGAACTCTCCTTAGTAACAGCTTAAAAGGGAAGGTTTAAATGCCTTACACAGTGCCTTTTTGTTAATTACTCTATAGCACTGTGCAAATATTTATACTTATATTACCATCCCTATTTTCTCAATGCAAAACAAAAATATTGTTTCTTCAATACTTTCCAAATTTTCATGCTTAAAAATGTCACATTTATCATACTAAAGCCTATGGAAAACAGAGATCCAGTGAAACATGTTTAATAAAATCTCAGAGAGAGAAATTGGGGTTCAACCTGAAGATCAGAAAAGCAAAATAACCAGTCACTGGCTCTTTCCTCGACCTCAGTCAGCAAACAACGATAAGGCCTCCAAAAATCTCAGAATGAAACTGTTTCTGTGAGCTGTCTCCTCCCATATTATAATCCTCTCTAGGGCAGTGACTAAAGGTGTGCACCCCTGGGATTAAAGGCATACACTGACAGGTTTTTGTGTCAACTAGTGTGGCTTCTGGGATTAAAGGTGTGTTTTACCACTACCTGGTCTGTAAGACTGACCAGTGGGGCTGTTTTACTCTCTGATTTTTAGGCAAGTTTGTTAAAATACAAATAAAATGTGACTACATTTCCCCCTTTTGCCTAAAATGAAAAAGATGACTATAAATAATATAATAAAAACTATATATAATAAGTAGAATAACTATATACTATCTATACAGGCAATAAATATATCAAGAATATCTAGTACTTTTGCATTTGACAAATTCCTTATAATATTATCAAACATACAAAAAAGGTGACTTATGACTAGCAAAATGGAAAGTGATTTAGAGAATCTCTGGATATGTTTTAATCCAAGAATTTTTCTGTAATTTCTTTTAATTTGTGTCTATTGCTTAAACAAACCATAGGACTGTGAAAGATGAAATTCAGTATGATGTGTAGAAGAATAGTTTTAATATATGTATACACACACACACACACACACACACACACACACACACACACACACATGCCCAGACATACAAACAAGTATGTGTTTGGATCTCTTTTCATTACTTTTCTCACTGCTTTGACAAAGTTCCCTACAAGCAGAACCTTACAAAGACATCATAGCCAGAGAAAGTTGCTGCATGGCCACACTGCATCCACTGTCAGTAGTGAGAAAACAGATAGGAAGTGAAGGTAGACTGTCAACAGTCAAGGTCCTCCCCTAGTTATTCATTTCCTCCAGGTAAACTCAAAGGCTTAAAAGATGTACACTCTTTGCAAGTACTGCCACCAGTGGGGTCATGAGTAAAACAGGGACAATTAATTTCAAACCATTGAAGATTCTGTCTGCTTATATTTTGCTGATTTGTGTGTGTGTATGTGTGTGTGTCTTATCTCAGCAATATTGATTTAACATCTCATTTCCTTGATTTGTGTAACTTGGTGTGAGGACTATACAATTTTGATAATAAAAAATTTTAATCATTTGAATACCAGTCTTTTATCTACTAAAAAAATAGTTAAAAAAATCCCATGTCAAAAAATGATATACAAATTATTTTTCTTCAACAATTTTTCTTGTGACTTGTCATTTGAATTTGAATAAACTGTATTAAGATTAAAATGCTGAATATCATTATAAGCTGATTGTTTCTATAGCTAAAAATTTTCAGAAGGAATAATCCAAAATTAGTTTGCCTTCTTTACAAACCATTTTGTGAGCCAAATGTATTCTATCATCTAAAGCATGAACAGACCACAGGGGAAATTAAGTCTTACATGAGTAGCTATTCTATTCCCCTATACCTGCTGTGATTTTTTTTTTTTTTGGAATCCTATCGTTCATGTGAAACAAAATGTTCACCTCAAAGAGAATAACACAGGATCTCTTCTAAATGAAATCTGGGTGAATATATCCTGTTAGGATGAATTCATGTTGTGTCACATAATGAGACCTAATGTGAAAACAGTTTTGTGAAGGTTGACTTTCAGAGAAATAAGTGAAATCATAAACTGATACATTTATCAAATACATTGCTGATGACTGCAGATTGGTGGGACATAGCAAAGCAGATGAATCTCTGCTCCAGTTACAGATACTCTCTGATGTCATTCTTAGCCTTCAAGTTGGTGGAACCTAGTAGTTATCCAAGAATATATCCCAAAGGCTATATTTGATTGTCCAAAATACTAGGATAATACAGTGCTGGGAAATGAATGGCTACTAAGGTAAGATGAAGTCCCCATCTCTCTCTCTCTCTCTTTCTCTCTCTCTGTCTCTGTCTCTCTCTGTCTCTCTGTCTCTCTGTCTCTCTCTCTCTCTCTCTGTGTATGTGTGCATGTATGTGTGTTCATTATTTTGTGATTGTGGGTGGATGCATGTTCTAGGACACATGTGAAAACTATAAAACAACTTTATGCAAATGGTTGTAATCTTCCACCTTTACATGAATTTCATGGAGTCAACTCAAGGCATCAGTCTTGAAAGAATATTTTTATCCACACAACTATCTTGCAGGATATCCAATTACAGTATTATAGTCAGTCAATCTGCTATACAGAGTTTAAGAACACTGTAAATATTTCCAGGGAGTTTCAGTACACACTATTTTAATGTTGTAAAGTAATAAGACATAAAAAACTCAACTTATTCCCATAATGTCACCAACTACTTTTCCACAATCCTATTATAATTTTATGGAACTGTGTCCAACCTTATGAGTTAGCATATATATTGGAATTCTTAGATTCAAGGACAAACCAGCCTTCATTTTAGAACATATAAATGTAAGGGAAGTCTGTTCCCCTTGGAAATATGGCTATCTTAACTTTCTTTTTATGAGTTTAATCATCTCTTTCTTGTGGGTTTTAACTTTGTGATGTCACAGCTTCTTCATATTCCAAGTTTTTCTGTAAATTACTGTATTTCAAATTACAATTCTTACTTAGTTATAGTTAACCTGACATAACAATTTGTATACCTAGATCAGAGTTCGGTAAAAGTGTTTGCAATGTGTAATATTCCATGCGTTTATTATAGTCTCTGGACTCAAAATGTGTGGCTTTATTCAGTAGTAATGGATACATAAGTATCCAGCATACTATACAATATTTTATGACTCAAACAAAGTGGAGACTGAAGGATTATAAATCAAATTACTTCGTATATTCCTGTTACAAGGGGAATAGTGCTGTGGTGTTTTTATTTTCCAACATTGGAAAGATGAAATTTGCTTCATGAATCAAAGTTAAAAAGTACATCATTGCTTTAAATTATTTCTGAGTTCTATGTTTGAAGTAAAATATCAATTGAGTTTTTAATTTTTTTTTTTACAAAAAAGCATTATAATGATTTTCTTTATTGATAACAGTGTAGTAGACAAAACAATCTTGGCAAACGTTATCTTATGGTTTCTTCAATAACTGAAATCTTGCCAGTTCCCTAGGGATGTGCTGTCATTTAACTGGATCATCAATGTGATATCAATTTTATGGTATAATTATGATAAGTAATTAATTAAAAGAAATACTTCAAAATATCTTTAAAACATCTAACACAGAAAAAACCCATGTAATCTCAACTGCTTCTGAAATGGGTCACTATTTTTTCAGACATTAATTGTACTAGATTAATAATGAATGTTACAAATGCATCTAAAAGCTGGAGTACTGTTTAGTAGTAGCACTGAAATTTTTTATCTTTTTTTTTATTATAAAATATTGATAATTGAACTTGGCCCTTTCAAAACTTGACCAAATTTGACCATTTCCTACTACAGATAAAGAATATAAAATACATAGTTTATAAATATTCTTATTTATTTTTCATATACTATTTGGAAAATTTTGTTTAAAAATCATAGAAAAGTTAGGTAAAATGATATATGAAGCTAAGGAATGAAACAGTTGCTAAGTTTAGACATGTTTTAAAAATTAATATATCTTTAATTCCAAAAGAAATTAATAGGTGAAGACCTATTGTTTCAGATTACATCTGGGGGTATTAAGGCAGGTCTTCATCCTGTCTTCTGTGACTGGAATTCCAACACTGTCCTGTCCAATATTACAGATATAAATAGCACCTTTAACAGTTGGGCACTTGAACTGCTATTCTAACTAAGAAATTGAAATTTTAAAGTCCATACTATTATAAATAAAAAATATATTTACATAAACACAACTTCAAACTAAAGAGTGATAAGAAAGAATTTTAAAATATTGAAATAAAAGATGGCTAATAATAATATAAATGTTGTGAATAAGGGGAAAGTAGTAAAGACAAAAGCACACCTTGACTTTTTTATTAGGAAAATAAAAGTGAAGTTTAAGATAGTTATCCTAGATGATTAAGATATGTAAAAAAATATCTCAGTAAATCATATTTTCTTTTGTATAATTAGATTAAAAAACTACTTATGCTGTAGCAGCTATTTCTTTTTTATTTATTTTGTTTATTCTTATTCTTATCTCATATAATATATTCCTACCATAGCCTCTCCTTCCTCCGTTATCCATAGTTCCCACCTCCACCTCCACTCTTCTCCAGAACTACTGTGACTCACAGGAATATCAACCAAGCATGGCATAGAAAGATGCAATAAAACTAGGCACAAACCCTCATATAAAGGATGAGGTTAACAAGTAGAAAGAAAAGGGTCCCAAAATGAGGCAAAATGTTGTAAGGAGGGCACTTGTTTGTTTCCCGGGTGCCCAGCAGCTCAGATCCAAAATAACCACATAGAAACTGTATTAATTAAATCACTGCTTGGTCCATTAGCTCTAGCTTTTTATTTGCTAACTCTTACATCTTAATTTAACCCATCTCCATTAATCTGTGTATCGTCATGAGAGTGTGACGTACCAGATAAAGTTCCGGCATCTGCCTATGGTGGTACTACATGGCTTCTCCATGACTTCACCTCCGTTCTCCCAATATTCAGCTTAGTTTTCCAGGCCTACCTAAGTTCTGTTCTATCAGGAGGCTAAGGCAGTGTATTTTATTCACCAATGGTATTCACAGCAAACAGAGGGGAATCCCACATCAGCAAAATAGTCAGACTGATCCTTACTCCTACTGTTAGGAGTTTCAGATAATCCCTAAGCTAAACATCTAGAGCATGACTACCTCTTCAATTTTGGAGATCCACTATGATCCCTAATTAGATGATTCTGTGGACCCTTAGGCTCTAAAATTCTTACTCTGCCTGTTCAGAAAGATTCTCACATCTCTGCTAATATTTGGCTGTGGGTCTGTGCACCTGTTCTCATCAGTTTCTGAATGAAGCCTCTTTTATGTTTACTGTGCTAAACTCTGATCTATAAGTATCTGAGAATATCATTACAAATCCTATCACTGACTTTTTCAAAATTATGTTTGGTGCTACCCTATGTACATAAGACAATTAAATTACAGTTCCTGGCAACCTAGAACAACGTCAGGCATTGGTTTCCTCTCTTTGCTAGGTCCTGAAGTTGGACCAGTCATTAATGGCCACTCCCACAAGCTCCGAGTCACCATTGCCCCAACTGGCATTGGGGTGAGGAAGTTCTCCCTTGAGGGTCTGGGTCAGCTCTCTTGCTGCAATGTCAAGCGAGGTGCAGGACCAGGTATCCCAGAGCCAACAAGGGTAGGGTTGTTTCAGCATGGCCGTCTGATTCCACCAGGCATGATTCCCATGGGCTCTTGAGGTGACAAGGACCATAGACATCAATACAGACCCCAACTGCAGCAATGCCATGGACCCAAATGTGGCCCTTGGCAGCAGATTGGGCCCAGACAAAATCCTGGCTAAGGGTGGAAGCACAGGCCATTCCGATAAGAATGTCTCTGCTGGCAGCATGCCATGGGCAACAACAAGGCCACATGTTGTGTCTCTGGCCCAGGTAATCCATACAACCTTTGGTGGAAACATAGACCTTGGCTGCAATGGGACAATGGACCCAGATATAGTGCTTGCAGCAGCCGGGTTTGGATGTCACCATTATCCTAGGTGGCAGTGCACAACACTCACAATGGCACAGCCCCAGTGGCAGCATGGTCTTTGGACACCAGCATGGCCTGAGATCTCAGGGATCAGTGTGGCCCTCAATGAAAGGAGGAACTCCAGACATCAACAAAGATTATTGATGGATTCTACTCCATTCTACTTTGGTCAAGGACCCAGACATGGCCCTCAGCAGCAGGTCTGGCCCTGATGTCACCATAGCATCGT
>NC_022009.1:95889444-95894084 GCF_000317375.1 Microtus ochrogaster | reverse complement strand
ACAAGTGAACCCTGCAAAATGTGTTCATCTGATAGTTTCACATGATGCCACATTACCGGATGAAAGAAATCTCGAAATATATCTGGAAGCTGCTCATGAATGATAAGAAAATGCATACAGAATGGGATAAATCAAACCAAAGGATGAAGAACACTAAGCAGGTCCCAGAGACTCTGTCTGATGTTCTTTGCAATGACTTACCTAAGGGAGTGAATGAGAAAGATGAATGCAAAGCACCTCAGAGCTTCTATCTTACATCAGACAGCAAACACAGAGTGGGAAAAAATAGTTGAGGAATAAGATGCTTAATTGCTTCCTATGTCTCTGAACTAGCAGGGAAAAAAACATTGTAGTGTAAGTAGCAGTTAATCTTTGAGAAATCTAAACTCATATTAAATTTATTTTGCCTACAAATATTCTAGAAGTTTATTTAACACATTCCAGGTTAAATTTGATTTTGCAGAGAAAATTTTTCTTGAATGAATAAATGGTACTATTTAAATTTATTTATATTAAATATACTTAAATAAGTATTTTCATAGATATACTAAAATGTCTTGTATCACTCTTATCATTCTGTGGCCCATAAACTGTTGAACTTCTCTTTATCTAGTTAAAAATCTACCACCATATTGAATTAAAAGTCTGAAATGCCACTCATAATGCAAATTAATAGGAAAATTTATCAATGCTGTGTGTTTAACATACACATAAAAATATTGCTGTAGATACTATCTCTGTCAATAAATGAACAAATGCACACCTACCACAGACAAAGATTGACAACAGCTAAAATAAAAGTACCACTTAAGTCCAAAGTAGTGAACCAATGAGCTCATTCGGGGTTACTTACAGTAGTATGGGTGAAATGTTACATACAGGAGCAGAAATGACCCAACTGACAGCCACATCACCAACCCTCTTGGGCAAGGGTGATAAGCAGCAAAAGCTGAAAACCTGGAGCTCACTGCATACTTGCAAGCAGCTGGACAAGTTAAAGGAGCTTTCTTCTAGGAAGCTCAGTTGATCTGAGCCACATCCTTTCAGCACAGTGACTCTGCCTCCCAGGATACGTAGGTGGTCCATCTTCTAAGCAGTTTGGCTAATTTAAGAATGTCTCCCCATAATCCTTATGGTTCTTGTAAACTAAATACGAAAGAAGAATAATGAATTTGATTAGTTTCAAGGACTTCCTGAAACTATTATGCTGTTTACATTCTGAGACTAAAGCTTTCCTATAGGATGAAATGTTCCCCCTCCCTTCAACAAGTGCCAAATCTTAATAAGTTTCCCTCCAACAATGGTATGTTTATTTGGAGAAAATGACTACGTAAAACATATACAATATTCTTCTAACACTTATCTCTCCAACAGTAAGGTATATAATTTTCATACTTCTTGCTATTAGAGTATATACCTTCTGAGAGATAATTTAATGCTGATTTATGATTTATATGACAATTCCATCATGCCAGTTGATACACTTTGCTAAATAAATAGCATAGTGAGCAATAATAAATCTCCTCTCTGTTGAGATACAGCACAGGGAAAGAAGGGAGGCATCATATGTGCTACTTTATAAATAATTTAAAGGGGATTTTGACATTGACATTATTCAAATAAATGAAGTTTGGCATCATATGCACTATCATTTATAACAGATACATGATAGTGATTCAGTAAATTATGTAACCCAACCCCTTCTTCTTCAAATAAAATTCTAAATATTTTTTTAGATGAATGCCATGTTTCTGATTTTGTAAATACCTAAATTCTTGTAAGAAAAAGACTAACTTGACAGAATGCTGGCTTTTGTGCCTATTCTAATAGAATATATTCTTGAAAATGATGTTAAGGTGGTACACAGTTCATAATAACTAATTTTTAAGAGTTTCTTTAGATAATAAAACAGCATATGTTTTTTAGGGGTTTTCATTTTTTTCTTTTTTTCTTTTTTTTATTGAAAAAATTTCTGCCTCCTCCCGCCTCCCATTTCCCTCTCCCTCCTCCCACTCCTGCCCCCCTCCCCCAACTCCTCTCCCCCTCCCTCTCCAGTCTGAAGAGCAGTCCAGATTCCCTGCCCTGTAGAAAGTCCAAAGTCCTCCCCACTCCATCCAGGTCCAGGAAGGTGAACATTCAAAAAGACTAGGCTCCCACAAAGCCAGTTCATGCAGTAGGATCAAAACCCAGTGCCATTGTCCTTGGCTTCTCATGAGCCCTCATTGTCCGCCATGTTCAGAGAGTCAGGTTTTATCCCATGCTTATTCAGTCCCAGTCCAGCTGGCCTTGGTGAGCTCCCAATAGATCAGCCCCACTGTCACAGTGGGTGGGTGCACCCCTCGCCGTCCTGACTTCCTTGCTCATGTTCTCCCTTCTTCTGCTTCTCATTGGGACCTGAGTGAGGTAGCACATACCCAAAAAGATGAACATGGGACGTACTCACTCATAATTGGTTTCTAGCCATAAATAAAGGACATTGAGCCTATAATTTGTGATCCTAGAGAAGCTAAATAAGAGGGTGAACCCAAAGAAAAACATATAGTCATCTGCCTGGATATGGGAAGTAGACAAGATTGCCGGGCAAAAACTGGGAACTTGGGGGTGGAGTGGGTTGGGGGTAAGAGGAGATGGGGAGAGAAAAGGGAGAAGGGGAGGATGGGGGGAGCTTGGGGGAATGGGATGTTTGGGATAAAGGAAGGGTGGACACGGGAGCAGAGAAATATATATCCTAATTAAGGGAGCCATCTTAGGGTTGGCAAGAGACTTGATTCTAGAGGGGCTCGCAGGTGTCCAGGGAGATGTCCCCAGCTAGTTCCTTGGGCAACTGAGGAGAGGGAACCAGAAATGACCCTATCCTATAGCCATACTGATGAATATCTTGCATATCACCATAGAATCTTCATCTGGTGATGGATGGTGATAGAGACAGAGACCCACATTGGAGCACTGGACTGAGCTCCCAAAACAGCATATGTTGTTTCAAATTACATTTGCTTATTTGGAATAATGAATTTTTATTACTGCCCATATCAATTTTGAATAATGTTTCATGTATGTCCCCCCATATGCAAAAAATGATAAATTCTTACACTACATATTACAATACTTCTTGATATTTTTAGTATACTGCTATATTCTACAAAGTCATTAGCAATGTGGAGCCAACTCCTCTATTTCTTTGAATAGAAAATTTCAGTAATTTCTGTCTCACAAAATTATCAGTTTTTGAAAGAATTAACAAATATCAATTTATATCCACATTAATTAATGTTTAAGGGTGTTTGAAGATAAAAATGAAACAGACAAACAACAAAAATGTGAAGATTTGTAAAGCTACCTGCTTCAATCAAAGAAGTCATAAGTAAACATTCTACACTGATGATCACATTTAACACTGCTATATTTCCAAAAAGAATAAATGAAGAAGACATTGATTTATTGTTAGATCAAACTGCTTTAAAATGCATAGTATTCAGGGAATTTGATGCTAAACTCAGATAAGTCATTCAAGTTTTGTCTGGAAACACACAGTTATTACCTATCAATTATTTTTATTTTTTTAATATTTAGAAACTTGTTTATAAAAGTTAGTAGAAGGAAAGAGGCATCATTAATGATTTGATGAGATAATAAGGACTTTCATACTATTGGTGATATGGATAAATAAGGAATTGGAAAACTAATTTTTTGATAAGGATTAAATTTTATTATTGGTTGTTATAAAATAAATAAAATTCAAATATATAACATTTAATAATAAATGAAGGAGAAAATTATTATATAAAATGAAGGCATAAACAAAATCCAGAGATAATTGTGTATTTGTTGTTTAAGTGAATTCTGTGAGAATTACAAAATTAACAGTTTTTACTGACAGAACTCTCTAAATTAGGCAGGTATGTATCTCAGTAAATTTTAAACATTTTTAAAGTTTTAAAACATAAAGGCTTATACTTAGTAATACTGAAGTATTGTAGTTATTATTTTTCACTCAGACAACACAACATCAGCCTTTAGACAAATGGTGTTTTCATGTTTTCTAGATGGTTTTTATTTCTTGTTTCTAATCATTTATCATAGATACATTAGTATTTACTCACTGTGACCCAGAGAGTAAATTTAGTATAGCAGTAACACTAATTTTCTTTACTAATCTTTGAACTTATATAGACTCCTCAGGTTTAATTATTCATTCAAAACATCACTTTTTGTTTTATTATGAAACTGTTTATTCTCTATTTGTTTTTTCAAGACAAGGGTTTCTGGTTGTCTTGGAACTAACTCTGTCCTAGAACCAGGCTGGCCTAGAACTCATAAATATCAGTCTTCCTTGGCCCCCCAGCCCTGGGATTAAACACATGTGGTACCACACCTGGCACTATTTACTATCTTAAGAGACATAGCCAGGTGGTGGTGGTGCAGGCCTTTAATCCCAGAACTTGGGAGGCAGGGGCAGGTGGATCTCTTTAAGTTTAAGGCGAGTCCAGTCAAAAAACAATAGTTTCAGGACAGGCACCAAAGCTATTCAGAGAAACTGTTTCAAAAAATTTACATACATAGTATGCAAAATCCTTGAGTTTTGCGTATGACAATAGCTTTTATTTAGAGTTCTTTTTTTGTCCTTAGCAACTAGTTCATTT
>NC_022009.1:95879869-95889208 GCF_000317375.1 Microtus ochrogaster | reverse complement strand
CTAGGCTCCCACAAAGCCAGTACATGCAATAGAATCAAAACCCAGTGCCATTGTCCTTAGCTTATCATTCAGCCCTCATGGAAAACTAATTTTTAAGATTTCAGAGAAATAAGAAACATAAACAAAGTTAGCTCATATCTTAGCAATTACAGTCATATGATGTACTTAAGGTGAATGAAATCATAGGTCATGAAATGGACTTATGTAAAAGTTGTTTGCTTATGTAAAAGGTTATTATGACTTATTTGAACCAGCCAAGGACAGAGTCATAACAAGCACCCATCACAAAGGGAATTCTCATCACCAGCATATGCTCCCACAAATGGATATTACTTGATATTAAAGGAAATGGCTAAAATATACACATTGTACCTAAATATCACAGGAAACCACTTTTTAAGAAACAAATCCAATTAAGAAGCTGAGGATAATGATTCATGGCAAGATGAAATACTGAAGTGAAATTGATCAATCCTTACTTTACAGTTTGCCATATTTTTCTATATTGTAGTTAGAGATGAGTTGATATACAAACAAATTATTTAGTATGAAATATGGGTTCATGCATGATTTATTTTAAATTTCACTGCCCAGGGAGCTGATTCAAGATGAGAAGATCAAAGGAATATTATAGAATTTGAAGAGTGTTGTGATTATTCTATAATAAGTATGAGTCAAAGCAAAAATAGTACATAAGTCAATATTTATATGATCTCATAAATAAAAAGGATTCGATGTAACAAATCACAGAAAATAGTTATCAAAACTTTAACAGATTTAGAGTTTTATCAACAGCTATAAATTTTAAAAATGGTTTCAAGAGAGAAGGGCTACCAAGAATACAAAGACTTGCATCTTATGTATACTAGTACAAAATTAAAAACAAATTTAAGAATAAGGCATATTAGAAGAAGGTACTAGTAATGATGACACAATCATTTTAACACAATGATATAAATTCTTCTAGATTAAATACAACATAATAGTCATAATAGTCCAGCAGAGACTATTACATATTTGATTAATCACAAATACTAAGTGACTGTAGAACAAAGTCACATTTATAACCTATTACAAGATGAAGTATAATTATCATCTACTATAAATATTGTGCATAGTCAAAGCCAAAGAAGTTAAGCCATTTCAGTCAATTTTTCATGTAGTTGTTAAGAACAAGAAATAAAACTGTAATGAGGAGAAAATCAGTGAGGAAGAAAAAAGAAAAAAAACATCTCTTTGCCATTGACCCAGTGGTATTATGCAAAGACTAAATGGCAGAGATGCCGAGAAAAAGAAGAATTATCAACAAACACTTAAATGTATAGATCTGTACAATTTTAAAACTTCAAAACAAAAATGCAAAAAGGCATCAGTTTATCATCATCGTCATCATTAGCAGCAGTAATTTGTCTGCCTTTACTTTACCCCTTCAGTAAGCACATCTGTCAGTTCTGCCGCCAACCCCCACTTACACCACACCTAGGTTCTTTGGACAATGCCTGTGTAGACCTTAACCTAGTCTGCTGTCCAGGAATCTAATAAATCCCTATCTTTCTCAACAGAACTGAATATACTTTTAGTGGTTTTATTCCTTTACAAAACCCCACTAACAAGATGTGTAGCTAGTGACCTATCTATCTTCAGGACATTTTCCATCTGATCAAATCAACCTCCAGCTCTACATGTGAAGTTAAACAGGGGAGAACTGATAAAATTATCCTAGATTTTCCCACTACAATATTACTCTATATTCTGTCACCAATGATATTTTCTATCCTTCAGGATCTTTTAAAAAATTTTCTGTACGTTTTAAATGTTTAATTCTTAACTGTCAAGTAACTAATCATACATTTTTCTCTTAATAAGGAAGCAAATATCTAAAGAAATTGCATAGTAAAAATTCTAGAATTGTGTCTTTGTAACAGAGAAATGACGAGCTTGTTAACGAAAAAGAATTCATTGATGAACAGTGAGTGCCTAATGATCAGATCTATACATTCCTAAGAAGAACAAATTAGCTTTAAAAACATGAGCTGCCTTAACTTACCATAGATATTATAAATGGTCATTAACATTAATGAATTTGGGGATTCAGACTCTTTCATTTCCATCCCCTAAAGAAGTCTGAGTTCTCTTGTATTATATATCACATGATCTTAGTTATTGAAGGTACAGTGACAGCCACCGTTGATCTCTGTGTTACACAATTTTACTAAGTGCTAAAAGAAATACTTAAAAAAAAGAAAATAAGAATCTAAAAATTAATTCTAGCAAAAAAAGTGTTACTTTCTAAATAGGTTTTGGGTAATATACTCTGGACCTTGATGACAAAGTTCATTTATTCTACCAAGCTGAAAGGTTAGAAAAATATCAACGTAAAAGTAGATGATCAAGATGTGGATGCTAAAATAAATTTAACCAGAATTTTGAGCCGTTAGAAGAAGGGTATTCTTTTGACAACAATCTGCACTTTAGAACTTGTCTTAGAGAAACTGTTTCTGACTAATAAAGATATTAAGGCAAGCACATACACACACACATCATTCTGCAGTTTCTTTTACACATTTTATCACCATGAAATATTTGTATTCTAAAGCTAAACTTCTGCTAGGTCAAGAGTCCCAAACACTATCTGTTTCTATTTTTTAATTGGCAATCATTAGTTATATACAAGCTGTGTGTTTAGTATGAGCTACAGATGGTCTTAATTGCTTCCCTACCTCAACATCCTATGTTCTAGTTGTCATAATTTTCTGCTTAGTTATATATCTCTTTCTATCTTGACTATATAATTAAATATATTATATACACTTTAAGATTGTAATTATCATTATAATATTTGCATTAGTTTAGGAAAACACAAGCGAGAACACTGAATACAGGATCCCTGACACTGTAATTATAATTTAAGATGGCATTTTAGGAATGACGAAATGAAAGAGATTTTTTTAAAAAAAATCAAATTAACCAGCACAGTATGTATACAATGGAGAGGTGAATTTCATTACCTAGTCTGTTTAGAAATGTAAATTAATGTTAAAAATGTTATTTATGAAATTGGGTAAGAACTTAAATCTTCCCATTCCTGAGGATGTGTCACTGAGTCTACTTTGCAGTTGGATTACAGCTTTATTCACATTCATTTAATTACTTTCACAAATATCTCCTGAGAATATTTCAAGTTGACACACTAAGTGATTTACTCCATCGGGAGCTATGCATTTGATCTTTCTTAAACAATAAAAACAGTTTCCTTGGCGCTTGAAAGATGGATCAGGTATTAGGAGTCTGGCTATTCTTCTAGAGAATCCAGGGTCTATTTCCAACAGCTTCATCAGGAGGCTTCGAAGCACCTATAACTCCAGGTCCTTCAGATGCCAGGCTCTCTTTTGACCTCTGCAGATACCAATACACAAAACAAAACACGGGTACACATACATACACATAAATAAAAATACAATAAATCTTCAGAAAAGAACCATTTTCTTGTTTTCTCAATTTGTTTGGTATCTCATAGCTCAAATTATATTACTTATTAATTCACATTATTTTACAACCCTTCTATTTGGATTTTCTGTCACAGGATCTAATCTCCTATTATTTTTAATGTAGACTGCACTTAGACTACAAGGTTCCTTGTAGTATTTTCTGGAATATTCATTCAGTAAATATCTCTCTTCTGCAACTATTACTTATGATGTATTATTGCAAATTATTTCAAAGGTTTTGTGCTTGTGTTTTTTTTTTTATCTCACAATTTAGTTTATGTAGGAACCTCTTTTCCATGTAATTGAAATCTGATTATTCTTTTGACTGTTGATTTTAAGTTAATTCCATAATTAGTCAGTATCCCATTAAGGTAACAGTATTGATTTGCTCTGTAGCCCAGCATAGAACAGATGAAATGTTCCTTTATGTGAGATTGTAAAGAACTGCTATTCTAAATATGTTGGCCTTGGTTCAACTAGTATTCCATATACACGTCAACTTATGTACTTTCTGTTTCTTGTATATTTGTTTGATCAGTTATTCAGAACGCACTTTAATTTCCTACTAACTGGTTTTAATATTTTTATATTTATTAATTTTCATAATTTAGCTATGTAGCCTTCAGTACCTATCACCAAATAAACATAAAGGTTTGTTTTCTAAATTTCATAGTGAATTATCAATTATTATTCTATCTTACCACTGTTGTAATATTACTCATTATTCTTAGAATTGATAAATAACTGATAAATTAAGCCTCTAGCATCAAGGTCAAGGCTAAACTCAAGGCCAGGCTTTAAGGTCAAAGCCAACAGCGAGGTGGAGCTCAATACCCTGAGGCTCCCTCCCACCTATTGTCAGGGCCACAGTACCTCACACTTTGCTCTCCAACTTCTCTTTCAAATAACTCTCTCAGTAGGCTTTGCAGGCTCTATTATTGTACTAGATGATTTACCTGAAAATTGTGACCTTAATTTACAAAACCACCCACTTAATTTTTGCTTCATTTATGAAGTGAGGGTTGATGATTTGTCTTTAAACACACAGTTTAGGAGCACTGTTTAATTTAAATGGAATCTGTCATTCATATTGCAGGAAAATTCTTATGATGACTAGAGAAATGATTCTTAAATCAACTGAACATTGTGCAACTATGTACACAATACATAAGCATTGTGCAACTCTAATACTAGAGTCCCCAAAATGTAAATAAGAATTGTTCTTTCATACTAAGCTCACAGCATTGGGAACCATTGATATTATTTTAAAGGGAAAATCCAAATACATTAATTTCTTTCTGAACTTTACAATTTACAGTAACATTCTTAATGTTTTTACATTATGAGACTTACTTCACTTACAAATCAATTCAGTAGAAGCTGAAACTCAGATATTACAAAACTCTCATGTAATCGTATATGATGTCGTATGATAAACACACATTCATGAATGATATACAGCTTCTCCGTCTGTGTCCTGTTCCAGAAAATATTATAGGATCTTCTCTCCCAGGTTTAGCAAACCTGATGCTGCCTTGCATCCACTGAACTATCATTTGTATATAGAAATGTATCATATTCTTTTTTTCTCTGTCTTCAGTTGCCTTTTTCCTATTGATTACATATTTTTTTAAAAAAAATTTCCTAAGAAGTTTTATTTTCAGTTTCAAACTCCATAAGGACTACTGCATTTTATCCTCATAGTATTTTTTATTAAAGACTAGAAAGATTAACATCTATTTCATAGGTAATCTTAATTTATTTAAAGGAACATAATGACAGTTGCATGTAACAACATCTAGGAGACTGAGTTAGAAAGACGATGAGTTTGATGACATCTCAGGTTACCTAGTACAAATTTCCTAAATGAATGAATAAAATAATATCACATCATATTTCTGCATAACATTAGTGACTTTTTAAAAAAATACACCATAATAACATTTTAGGGTGATTTTGACATTTCCATTATAATTGTTTGTCAGCCACAAATATTAAAATTTCATCTAAATGTTGTGTGTGCTCTGATGGACCCATGAACACTATCTTCCACCTTCTTCAAGTTTTGAAGCAAAACTGTTGAAATTACGTCAATGGAAAGCAATACGATGATCAAGGGCAAGAAAAGTTTACATATTCCTCGTTTTAAATAAAAAGGTAGAGGTAATTAAGGATAGTAAGAAAATTTTGTTGAAAGTCCAGGGAGACTGTGAGCCTTTGTACCAAGGACACAAAGTTGAGACTAAAAAGGACTAGTACTGAAGGAAACTAAAATTGCTGCTTTAAGGAATACATGGAGAGTCAGATACAAAATGTCCACATTCTTAGCATAGAGAAAATGTCAGTTTCAGGATTGAGCAAATCAGCCGCAAAATTCCTTAAGGCAAAGTGGAACTCAAAGCAGTATATTGACTCCCTTTCATTGGATGGGAGGAAACTGAAAAAGCTATAGGAAAAAATGTGTAAAGCCAGCATCTTGTTTTATGAGGTTAAATAAATGAGCTGCATTTACAGCACGATAGTGCAAGACAGAGAAAAGAAGTAATGAATAAATTGCTCCAAGGCACTCAAACCGTGCCTAAGATAGTAAATGAACATGAACACAGTGTATATAATATTTTCTGTTTGTACATAATCAAATTCCATGAAAAAAGTAATGCCTATATACAGAACTCTGTACACTGGTAGTTTCTGGAGGGCGAAGAAAGCTTTTAGGCTTTAATAAAAACCATCAACGGAAGCTGTTTCTAACTTATATTCCTGAAGACATAGAGACCTACACAATTATCCTACCTTTACTTTGCTGGTGACTTGTGAACAAAACCTAGATGGCAGCACATTCGTTTATCCAAGGCTTCACTATTATCTGAATTAGACTTGGCGACACTATGACTAGTCAGAAGGCATTCTGTCCAAGCGGAGCTGTTCACTGCCTCTACTTGGTCACCCAAGCATTCCAGTGGAATGATAAATTAAGATTAGTTATATGTCCTCTTGAAACTTGCATGTAATTGAATGGAACTAGAAAAAGCCATCCTGAGTGATGTAACTCTGACTCAGATAGACATGGTATGTACTTACTCATAAGTGAATGTTAGACGTCACCAAAGGAAAACTCTAAGAGAAACTTACATGGATTCCCTCGAATGGGAAACAGAAAATAGCACCAGAGAAAATTATGATGACGGGGAGAAGGGAGAGTAGACAGGGAAAGAGAGAGGAGAATGGGATGGAGGAGAAGAACATAAGGGATATAGGATGCTCTAGAATGGAGAAGAACAGTGGGGGAAAGAGAAGAAAAAGATATCTTCATTGAGGGAACAATTAAAGGGCTGTCAAGAAACAGGGAACTAGGAAAATTCTCAGGAGTCCTCAAGATGATCCCATCTAAGACACTAAGCAACAGAGGAGAGGACACCTAAGCTGACCTTCCTCTATAATCAGACTGATGATTACCTTAATTGTCACCAAAGAACCTTCAACCAGCAACTGATGGAAGCAGAAAAACAGATCTATAGGAAAGCACTGAGCCTAGCGGCTGGAGACCAGACTAAGTGATGAAGGAGCGATAATAAGAACAAAGGGATCAAGACCATGATGTTGATACCCACAAAAACAGCTGACCTGAGCTAGAGAGAGCTCACTGACTCTGAACTGAGAGCAGACAAACCTGTATTGAACCAAATTAAACCAACTAAATGTGGGGAACAGTTGTGAGGCTTGGAAAGTCGGTGGGGCACTAACAGTGGACCAGGATTTATCCCTAGTTCTTGAACTGGTATCAAGGCGCACATTCTCTTTGGAGGGATACCTTGCTCAGTCTAGATGGGGAAGGGGGGCTTTGGCTTGCCTCAAAGTGAAGACTCAGACAGGGAAGGGGGTGGGCGGAATAAAAGAAAACAGTGAAAATGATAAAAAAAATTGTCATATTTTTCACTGATTAATGCAACATTCAATCTAATACTGATGTGGAAGTTGTTCCAATCAGGACTTCATACTTGATTTTCATTGAAACTTAAAACTATTTTTATTCATGCTTTTTATACCATTGTGTATATTGTCAATAAATAAAATTCATGAAAGAATGGATCGTCTTACTTTTGAAAACTTACATGGTTTTCCCCAAACTTCAAACATAACTACACTAATCAGAGAGCAGTTACTAACACCAGCAAGACTTTCCATTAGTGAACAGGTGGCATCTTACTAAAGTCTGACATTATCATTATTATTTACAACAAAAATAATTGTGTAAATAAGGTAATATTTTAGGCAGTGATATGGTATTACTGCAGTTATTCAATCAACATACTTTATATGCATAAGAAATCAATAACTTGATATGCTTCATTTCATTTTGACGCTCACATTGTTATATTATCTTGAAATAGCACATATCACTTCTAAGAGTCAATGTGCTTATTCACTAAAATTTTTATTTAGATGGATATTGACACAAATATGAGAACTTATGTGCTGATGAGACAGCTTATTTGATAAAGATACTCGGTGTCAAACCTGCATTGCGATTATGATAAAATGGACAGAGAGGGAAGAAAAGTAATTCTTGGTGCATTTCTTCTGACTTAAACAATGACTCTGTGTCACACACAAACACAAATGCAAACACACACACACTCACATGTACACTCAAACATACCCCCCCACACATATATACACACACAGACATATAGAGACATGCACACACATTAGAGACATGCACACACATATAAAAAAACACATCCCGCACATAAATACATTCATGAATATACATACAAACATACACCCACATACATATACATATAGACACATATGCACACATATGCATATATGCACACACATACACAAACACAAACATATACACAGACATGTACAAATATATATACAGTAACACACTTTCACACACATATGCATACATACATACACATATACGTATCTACATGCATGCACATGTAAAAATATATACATATTCATACAAATACACACATGCCAACATTTACACACATGCATTCATATATAAACAATTCACACTTTACATATATAATACACATTTAAAAACATATACAAAGACACATGCACACACACACTCAAGTATATGCATACATGTAAACATATAGCCACATATCCACATGTCTACAAAATTAAATATATGTTTTTTTAAAAAGTGAGGATACATACAAACATTTATACTACTTCTGAAAGTTTTCTTTACTGTTTGAGATTTCATTTTTCAAACTCAGAGGGACATTTATTTTTATACTTTATAAGACATTCTCCAGATTGCAAAAGAATCTCAAAGAAAGTGCACCATAACTTAAATAGATGCTTGCCTCTGGGTGTGCTTTCGCAAGTTTTCTTCTGCATAATTTAGAAACAAATGTTCATTTATGAAAAAGTATATGTATTGCTTATAGACATATTGCTATTGTATTTCATTTTTTTAGAATCATCTATGAAATATTATAAGAACATATAAGCAAATCAGAAATAACAGCTAAAATAGTGTTTTCCATGTTACTGTTACATGTTTAACTTTATGAAGAAATTAATTCATTACATTATAATTTTCCCTCATAAATTGTTTGCTGATAAAAATAAATTTCTAAGTTAGAGTGAGCACATACCATTTCTCATTCATATATATATATATATATATATATATATATATATATAGCTTCGAGATTATCAAAAGTAAAGTATGAATTTTTAGTTCATATTGCCATATTTTGTTGACTAAAGCCTAGATGGGCTACAAACATTTATTTCTTGTTTGGTTTGAGAATGGAAGCTCATGCACTCGGGAGGCAGAGGCAGGCGGATCTCTGTGAGTTCGAGACCAGCCTGGTCTACA
>NC_022009.1:95872468-95879244 GCF_000317375.1 Microtus ochrogaster | reverse complement strand
AGAGAGAGAGAGAGAGAATGAGATACTGGACTGAACAAACAGGTAAAAGAAAAAGTGAGCAAAGGAGTAGAGTCCTGGCAACAATATTTTCTGTCAACTGATGGGGTGTAATATTAGTGAATCACTCAAGTCCAAACACACTGGACTCACTACTGATATTCACAAGACAAAAATAACCTCCCCATTTTTCGGTTACTTCTGTCAGTTATTTCTTCATAGGAAATTAACTAATAGGTTTATCTTCAAATAATAACCATAATTTCCAAATTTTTACCTAAGTTATTATCTATCTTTGTAACATTTTTTTTGTGTCTAGTTTAGGATCAAGACAAACAAGCAGGGCCACCTGACAACAGACCACTCCCTTTGGGTTTGATTACAGGTGGATCCTGAATCACAAGACCTTGTTAGCCAGCCTGGCAAAACTCTAGGCAACATGAGAGTCTCAGAAAGTGGGTGGAGCAAAATCAAGCAAGAAAGCAGACATTGACCTATCACCTCCTTTCTAATGTGCTTGTTTGCACTCACATACCAATACGCATAAACCTATACAAACATATACTCCCACACCACCTTCAAAGAAAAACTATTTACAGTTTTCCAATTAGTAGATTCATCAAACAAGATGTTACATCTTTCCTCCTACTCTGGCTCTGTGAGCTCAACTCTGGCTCTGTGAGCTCAAGGGCAACACGGAACCATGAGAAGAGTCACTATGAACAACATAAAGCAGTTTCTTATCTGTCTTTCCAGTATATGTTTTAAAATCTTAGGGACAACAAATTGAGCACTAGTTTCTCAGAGATTTAATCAATCTCACAGCTACCACTACGGGTGGGGTGTGTGTGTGTGTGTGTGTGTGTGTGTGTGTGTGTGTGTGTGTACACCTGCAGTTTCGTGCATAATTATAATAGAGTAATATTTTTAAGAATTTTAGTCATACAAACTAAACACGATAATTGTTTCAGTAACTCTATTTCTATGAATTTAAAATTTTTTTAACTTAAACACACAATGAAATGCTTATGATTATTCATATAGCTTCGTCATAATTGTAATGATATTTTCAATAGTCAATACATGTACCAGTTAACTATCAGATAAATTCACTATAAAATATAAATGTAACAAACTTACATGAGACTGTTTTTCTTTTTTAAAATATCATTCTTTTGGCCTATTTGTTCATTTGTTTATCAATATTATTGTTGCTGTGGTTACCAAGGAAAATTTTTTTTTTCATTTTTACATGTCTGACTTCTGCAACATTTCTTCTTTTATCATCTTACTATGTTTTCTCTATCTCTGGGTTCTCCATATGAGTTATTAAATTTAGTGAAAGCAAAAAGAACATAAATTGGAGGAATATACAATGAGATATCAATCTAACAAGCTATGAAACCATATCAATAAAGTGAAGTTGCATGTTAGTAGAGGAAGAGACCAGTCTAAAAGGGTATATACTAAACATTTCTAAATTCATGACTTATGAACAAATTTGAAATCCCAGATAATGCTGTGATAAAACTAAGACTCAATTAACATAAATAAAAAATAATAATACACATTAAAGTCTAGTAATCCCAATAAAATTAAGAGTTATGAGAGCGAGCCTTTATACACTTTTTAGCTCACTAGGAAATATTTTATGCTCGGAAATACCAGAAAGGTATCATAAATTCTCTATAGGTCTTTTATTAATCAAAAATTGGTTCATTTTATAAGAAGAACTGGTGTCATAAAAATTACATAATTCATCTTTTAGCTCATATATATCTTGCTAAATATTTTATGGAATGAATAACTTTAAGGAAGCTTAAACGTACTTTAAAACTATCATCAACAGGTATGAATACTTCTCTCTTTATGATTTATTTATTTTTAATTATGTGTGTTATTAAAACTTTATTCCAGCAACAAATAAAGTGAGATCACAGCCACTAAAGGTTTTCTCCTGTGTATTTAGATTAAAATCAGCATTGCTCTCCAGCTATCATATTCTCTCCATGTATTTAATTTTACATAATACAAAGCTACATTATAAATATTTTACTTGTCAGTTATGATCTTTGGAATTTTCATAGGATTTTATCACACCCACATGAATATTTGTCATACTCCAAAATTCAAACTAGTTTCATGGTAAACACCATGCCTTCCTGCCACACCTCCATGCCTATTTTTCCATATGCTCCTTTAACAGAAATATTAAACAATAATAAATACACCTGTTTATATTTTTTCATATTATCTTTAAAGAATTATCAATTATTTAATGATGAATCAGAATCCTAAAGCACTTGAATCCTCTCCATTATTTCAAATGATCACTGAAGTTACAGCGTGTATTAGGCTCCATCCAATTTCAAACTATTTCTTTGGAGAGACCATTAATACTATTATTGAACAGTGTCCAAGAGCTTCCAGTGTATAATTGCCTTAATAATGTGATAGAAACTTAGCATTCAATTAGAGTGAAACAATTGGAGAAAACACTATGGATGTACTCTCAGAACATAAAGAGTTGTCATGAAAGCAAGCGGTGCTCCAGGATTTATATTGAAAAGTCTGTTTCACTTGGTCTGCATCATGTGAAAACATGTAGCAAAATGGATTTCTCCATAAGATAATCTTTTTAATGACTTAGGACAAAAATCAAGCTTTTCAAAATTTCATCTTGGTTCAAGAGAATTAGAAGTGAAAATTAGCAAGTTTCCCATCAGTGTCGCTTAAGATTTCAATATTTTATTTGTGATTATAGGAGTATATTAGCTTTTAACTCTGTTAAATGTCATTTCGATTATTTATATAGATATGTTCATGCTTTGATTAAATAAACTTAAACACTATTGGTTATCTCATTAACATTTTATACAAGTTTAGTAAAGTTTGAGATTTATCTCTGAATTATGTCACAAATTAAAATTGGACATCTATCTTATCCAAAACAGCAAGGCAGTTTTTATAAAACACTCAATGAACCTTTATTGTGATTAACTGTGATCACACACCTTAGAAATATACATGTATTCACTAATATGTGAATCTGTGTACATATATGTTCATAAATGTCATGTATGGATCCCTGTTAATTGTCTCCTAATTAACTGTATCCTATGAGTTATTATATGGGTTTTGAATGGCTAATTTTCATTCCTGGACTCCTCTAATGGGCTTTTTTTTCTATGATGAGCTTTGAAATTTTTGATAAAATGTATTTTGGATAAACCAGTCTGCTTTTTCACAGACTTTGGAAGATGCAAGAAGAATTTTAAAATTTACTATTGGATCAAAAGTTAGATATACTCATAAACTTTTGCTCTGTTGTAAAATTAAGAATAGTTCTCTAGTCTATGGACAATATTCTTAATAGTTTTCCCCTTATTATGCCTTTAATTACCAATGACATCATTGATTTATGTTTCTTACAAAGACCTTTTTGCAATTAGTTAAATTTTGATATTATTAGTTTCTTAACTATTTTTATGTCCTATGTCTCTTTGCAGATAATATATAACTAAAACACGTGTACAAGCTAAGTTAAAAGAAATTACCATTGAAAAATATCACAAAAGACAGATAGATAGCTAAGTGTTTAGAATTGTTTACGAGTCTCCGAGGACATTTTGTCACCCAGAATCCATGTAGTACTTACAGAACTACCCAGCCTTTATATTGTAACTTAAACGTCTAGAGTTAATTCTACAGACATAATTAAAATTTCTATTGCCTTAGAATTTTACTGTGATTTTAAGATTTCACCTCATAAAATTAAAAATAAATAGCCAAACACTGAAAGGGTGTATTAGTGAGTTATATACCATAAATTATTCACAAAAGAATCTATGCAGTTAAATAATGGTGGTAGGTTAAATGACAGTTTGACATATTATAAATGACAATATTAGAAATGGGTTATATAGTATCAATATATCATAGCGAAAATAACAAGAGGATTAGAATACATTGTTCAAAATTTATTGTGGTACATTAAGTTATGAAATTTCAAACAAGTAACTATATATTTACTTGTTGACCCTCCCATTGCATTGAAAGCCTATTTTAATGGAGTTACATTAAACAATCAGGTTTTTATTATTTTCTGAGATCTAATAGTTGGCCCATGATCATTAAAGGGGGGAGTTTAAAGAAGAAGTTGTAAAGACCTGAAGATTTGCATATATCACAAGAATATAAAAATAATAAATCAGACAGAGGTATGAGTTTGCAAAATAACAAACATAATGATATAATGTATAAACAAAAGGCAGAATATTAAAGATTAGGAAGTTATCAATGCGGGCATATGATCTGTAGTTGTCAGCTAACAGTATGAAGCTTTAGGAAAGTTTTCCATTATTTGATTTTGCTAATGGAAATGGAAAAAGATGCTACTATACTCTATAGGAAGTACTAGATGATTATAAACCACAGGAAAATAACAGCAAAATTAAAAACCTCTCTGCAGTCTCCCTCAGTCCAGAAAGTGGCTCTGTAGCTTCTTCAGAACTTTCTTTATCCATAATATTAAACCAGCATCCCTGCTTTGAACACCCCCAAATGTTCACTTTTCCCTGATTGCTACCCATCAAAGACAGTAAGTCATATCAGAATACCAATCAGAGTAGCTCTCTACTTCTAAACTATCATGGCAATAGAATGCCTACCTATCATGAATATACATGCATTCTCTTTTCTGTGTATGAAATGTTGAAATACACTCCTTCATTCAAACTACTGCTGAGTATATGTCATGGGAGATGATCACACAGTAGAAAAAGCATATATGATGGCAGCCAAAAAGCATGGTGAAGAAAACATGCCATGGACATAGGACAGATAATAATCACAAAGAATTTGATAGTGTATGCATTTCCCCATGTGTCGTACCTCCACTTTACAGGTTCAACAAGAAATAGAGAATTCTCATGGAGAAAGTACAGTGTGGCTGGGGCTTTTAGCATGTGGCTATAAGATTATTTTCATCAAAAATTTAACCACACCACATGAGAGAGAACAGAATATAATATTGCTATTCCAAAAAAAATGAGTCTAGGTTTAAGATCAGAAATATAACACAATTTGTTTCTTGGAGGATTATGGCTTTAACTGGAGAGTTAAAGACTAAGATATTCAAGGACTGAGTCATGGGTAGAGTGGGTAGAAAAGAGAAGAAAGTATTTAAATGGTGAAATTTGCTAAAACTTGAAAACTTGAATATGCATTTTAGAATGATTTTTCTCTCAGAGTAATTATAGAAAATTGCATAAAGGTTCATTGTAACTTAATTTTAACCCATAGATTAAAAGGTCATCAAAGACTAATTCTTAAGTCTAAGTTCAGAGAGATATTAAGAGAGTGTTTTCAAACTCAGAGATATTTTCACAGAACATTTATGTCTCATTTGCAAAGAAAACAAGGTTCTAGAGCAAGATAGCAAACGGAACACTTATTCCTAGCAGAGTGAAACTTCACAGACATTTTGAGTCAGTTTCTGGCCAGAATTTTGAACACACTACCACAGGCAATTATCAGTGGATCAAGTCAGTATTTTATATTAAAATCACATCTTTAGAAGAAGAATGTATTCATTAAATACATGCATAAATATTCATACTTTTATATGCATTCCTAAATAAAAGAACAGCCAAATCTTCATTAGTCTTACTTATAGAAATGCTCTTAATTAAATAATTAAGGTATTTTAAGATTATCATTTTCCTACCCCTAAATCAAATGCCTCATTAAATTGCTAATATCTAGTTCAGTTTTCTTCATAGTTGTGAAAATATAGCCCAAACCTTATATTACTCTGAGGGATGCAGAATATGAAATATAAAGAATTCTGAACAAATACTAAGACATTCCAATTAATTTCTAAACAGTATAATAGTGCATATGAGACAAAGAAGTTTCTAATCATAAATCTATACTACAAATTAAGAATTGATTAAGAAAGTTGTCTCATATAAATATTCTTGGAAGGTTGCTTAAAAAAGAAAGACTAGTTTTGAAAGCCTGCTCCCCACATGTGATAGACCAAATTGACTATTCCCCTACAAATGCCCTTAGCTAGTTGTCACATCCCCAAAGCAGCTCCATTTAGAAATGATGTTGTTTCATATGTGCTGTTGCAATAATTTATAATTATGATCACTGATGTCTCTAACTGTGGCCTGTTGACATTGAAATGATGCCTCATGAGATACACTTTTATGGCTAAATTCTGGCTGAAGCCAACATCTGCGAAGATTACTTCCTTCTGTGGAATTATAAATCTTTCTCTAATTATTTTCTTCTCCCCTTAGGTCTTTATATTTCTTCTACTTGACTATATTTCATTCATATAAACCCACAAATCTGATAACATCATTACAATACTTAAAAATCTTCCCCAACTTCAGGGTGAAATTCAAAACTCATTAACACATAAAGGTTATATGTGGCAAGGCAGAGAAATGGGGTTTTTGGGAAACATCAAGAATTAATAATAAATCGAGGCCTGTCACTTCAACAGATTTATTTTCTTGATTGTTAAGAAAACATTTTCTAGGTCACCATGTGGGTTGAGCATGAGAGTGTGTATATAGGATGTGATGACTACACATATATATGTCCTTGTACTTATTATCATGATTCACATGTGAGCACACCTCTATTTAACGTAACCATCACACTTGCTCATTGAAATGTATTAAGCTCATCCTTTGAAGTCTTCTATTCTCTTTCTCAGGCAGGGTTTTGTCCTTTCTTTCTTTCTTTCTTTCTTTCTTTCT
>NC_022009.1:95867268-95871945 GCF_000317375.1 Microtus ochrogaster | reverse complement strand
GAAACACACACACACACACACACACACACACACAGAGTTTGTGTGTTTATGTGTGTGTGAGAGAGAGTTTGTGTGTATATGTGTGTGTGTGTGTGAGAAGGAGAGAAAGAGAAAGAGAGAGAGAGAGAGAGAGAGAGAGAGAGAGAGAGAGAGGACACAAACACATACACACGGACACAAAGAGAAAGCAGGGGGGACATAAATATAGAAAAAAGGTTTATTTAAATGAGTTAAAGAAACAAATGCAAGTGTTTAAATATTGAAAGAACATTAATTTTTCATCATGTAAAGTAGAACTGGTTATTAGTGCATAGTTGAAAGATGGGAATTCAAAGATGAGTTTTATGTGTTTGTTTTTAACATAGAAGGAACTGACCTGCATTTACATCCTAACAAGGATGATCTGATAACAGCAAACCTGAAAGGTTCATACCCCATTAGACTCTGTTGGAAAAAAATAATTTTTCATTTCAAAGTAGTTATCAACTCAAGATAACTGTGAAGTTGGGATGTAGGATTGTGTCCACTTTCAGCACTGGAACTCCTTTGGATCAAAATCTATGCAGGCTCTGTGTGAACTGCTACCAGTCTCTATGAGTTCATAAGAGCTTTGGCTCATGTTTATTTTAGGGGTTCTGGAATTATTAGTGTTCTCTATGCCTCTGTCTCTTAGAAATTGTCTCATGATCCACATAATTCCTTTTTCCAGGAAAGCAGGAATGATAAAGACATAACATTTAGTACCAAGTTTTGCAAGGTTTCTCACTCTCTGCATAATCTCTGGCTGTGGGTCTCTGTATTTGTTTCTGTCTGATACAGGGAGAAGAAGAGCAAAACACTGATTGGTAAGCAGAGCAGAATGCCATTAGGAGTCATTTTTCCTGCTGCATTCCTTTTGTAGAAAGGTAGAACATGGTTCGTAGTCTATTTAGTTTCAGGTCTTGGCCATCTGAACATTGGTTTGGCCTGAGTTTGATTTCTTGGACGGGGTTTTAAAATCAAGTGAGATCTTGGTTGATTACTTCCACAAGCTTTGTTCCACTATTTCACGTTGGTCACTGTGCATATGAAAAGTGTGTAGCTGGATTGGTGTTTACCTTTCTACTTTGTTAGCTTGTATAGTACCTTCTAGTAGAGTTAACATTTGTCAATAAGGATGAAAGCTCTAGATAGGCACCAGCTCAGACTTCTCCATATTCAATGAGTTGTGTAGGTTTTATCTTCTAAAATAGGGCCTTAGCATCAGTTTGTGGAAGCAGCCAATAGCCTTAGCAATAGCTTGAGTTGTTTTGGATTTCCCATGAGGATCCTTTTACCAACTGATCTGCATGGGGTGATAGCAGTCAGTTCTATAGCAATGGTCTTAAATAAACGAGGAGGAATGAATTGATTTCAGTTTACAAGAAAGAAAAAGAGTCATGCCTTCAAAAAACATTTTGAATATGAGAACAGGATACAGACAATTCTTGATATTGTTCAAGGTCACTGATTTCTATGATTTTCATCAAATTTACAACATCTGTCTTTGTCTCCTTATTCTAAATCAGGCAATGCTGAAGGCAGGAAAAAGGTTAATTTCTAGGAATTTTTGTTCTTATAAGTAGTATGTAAAAATATATATAGTTAGAGATGAGTCACAAGCATAGATAGATAAATAGATAGATAGATAGATAAGATATAATTTCTATCTGGTGTTATCTTTAATTTTATATTATTTGGTTAATATAAATTGTTATCAAGTTGCTCTTTTGCTATCTTCTTATAATAATTATTTGGATTTAATGAATATGGCATTGCTGTCTTATGTGTTCCGTAATGGTTTTCTCTTTCAATCTGGTTTTACATTATTCAGATTACAGCTCAGTTAGCAATTAAAACCTTTGCAAAGAACCCTACAATTTGGAAAAACCAAGTGTTTTACTAAATCATCTTGGCATTTAACCATAACATAAAAGCATAAACATCCTGGAACCTAATGTATATTTTGATTTCCTCTGTATGTTTAACCTTGCCTTTGTGGCACTTCTGTATAGAACCAGGATTTTGTACCATAAAACAATATGAAGCAGGTGCCATATATTGCACTATGGAAATTCTTCCAAACATTATTCAGGTCTCATGAAAATTAAAAACTTATCATTGCTACATGCACACCAGCTCTTATGTCCCTATATAGTTTGGAAAGATTTAAAATTTAATTTAATCTCATAAGTGAGTACTGGCTGGTTTTATGGGTTAACTTGACACTAGCTAGAGTCATAAGAGAGGAAGGAGCCTCAGTTGAGGAAATGCCTCCATGAGATCCAGCTGTAAGGCATTTTATGATTTAGTGATTGATAGGAAAGGGTGCAATCACAAGACTGGTGATCCTGGGTTCTATAAGAAAGCAGGCTGAACAGGATGTGAGCGAGCATTTCTCCTCTGTGGTCTGTGAAGCATGTTATGCCTCTGATTTCCTCTCCTGTTTGAGTTCCTGTCCTGACTTCCTTCAGTGATGAACATCAATGCTGAAGTTTAAGCCCAATAAACCCTTTCCTCCCCAACTTGCTTTTTGGTCATGGTATTTTGTTATAACAAAGGAAGGAAACCCTAACTAAGAGAATTGGTAATTATTTCCTTTCCTAAAAACATTTCTCTATAACTTTTGACAACTGTTTCTTTTATCAAATGATTTTCCCTTCATGCTGTAGTTCAAAAATGTGATGGCTAATATTCATTACCAAGGCAACTGGATTTTGAAGCATGTTGTTGACACTCATCTGAGATATCTTTGAGTGCACTTCCAGAGAAATGTAACTCAGAAGGGAAGACTTATTCTGAAGGTAAGTGACACCATCCTATAAGCTGTGGTCTAGAACTAAATATAAAGTTAGAAAATTAATCCAGTTATGCACCAATATTGGTCTCTGTTCACTGTGTGTGGTACAATATAGCAAGTTGCCTCATGCTTCTCATATCACAACCTTTGGGGTCATTTTCGTTCAAGCTACCATATCACAGTATCATGAAAAGCTTTCAAATTAGCATTGAACATTAAATACTTTTGAGAGACAATCTTGTCGGGTTATTGTGTATTCCCATTATTTATGGGGCTATATAGAGAAATTTTGATTTGTTTATTTTTATTATTTATATATACGTACCTAAAGACACACACACACACACACACACGTTCATGCATACACACATGTGGCATATTAGAAAACAGGTACAGAGGGAATAATGGAGACAACCGACAGGTCTTCAAAGGTATAGACTCTGAGAAGAACAAGAAGCATGAGGGGTTAATCATAGAGGAAAAGCTAAGGAACCAATGCAGTCACAGTGTCTTCCAAAGTCACAAGCTCAACAGGCCTTCAGAAGCCTTGTCTCTTTGACTATTACTCCATTTCCATTTCTTTTGTTTGTTTTGTTCTTTTTTTTTTTGGTGGATCTCTTGTACCTTATGAAATCATTTAATCATTTGAGAAGGAAGAGGTTGATAATTATTTTCCCTAAGAGAATTCATATTTTACATTTTTGGCACTCATGCCAGCCATATAATCATCTGGGTAATTTAACTTTTAAAAAGTTGCAAGTTATTTGTCTGTAAATGAATAACAATTCACTGCATTCTTTGCATCGTTAGGAATTTTAATGCATATTTATTATTACAATCTGCAGTCCCTCATGCATTATTTAAGTTCATTAGAGATAATGGGCAAATTGATACACAGGACACTGGCTTATATTCTACTCTCTCTGTATCCTCGCATAGTGGAAATATAATCAGTTTATAATCAGATAAGTATTATGGAATACATTGCCCTTTGTTTAAGAGTTAGAGGTCCCTTCCAGCTTCCTCTCTGTACTGAAATTTAGAATGGCATTATATAGTGTTTTGTTAAAAAACTATCCAAATAGTGCTATAATGGCAAAACATAGTTGTTTTATATTTGAAAAAAATCATTAAAATATGCATCCATTTTGATTTATCCATCAAATATTATATGATATCATTAATATTTACATTTGTCTACCAATCGTCTTACAATTTACAATATTCATTTTATTGAACAGTTCAACATCAGAGAAAATTTCATTAGATTTGAAATAACCTAATAATATGATATCATGTGAATTATAATAATGACTTCACACAAAAATAACAATAGGACAAAAATCAAAGTTAAAGACATACTAACATTAAGTGGAATGTAAGCTATCAGAGTCCTCAAGAAGAATATAGTCTGAAAGAGAGGAAATGACTACATTAGAATATGTACTTTTGAGACAGATCATGAGTGTCACAAGCTGTCTTAAACCTTTTCCATGTCTGCAGGGCATTGGTTACAAATGTAAGCCATTAAGCCATAAACAATTTATACAATAGAAGTATGGAACCCAATGTCTTCCATGGGCTAAGCATGTACTCTTCCAATTAATTCACATGCCCAGTCACAGAGGAGACATTTTAGGTTTATTATTTACTATATACACGTTTGTATTAAGCTCCTTTAAAATGATAACTGAGGATAAGTAATATAGGTCAGTTGGAATACTGTTTGCACAAGTCTTTGGGTTCAATTCTAACACTGTATACAAAGAGTAAAAAATGATAAGTTAATACATAATTATGTTTTTGATTTGTTTTCTGGAATATAGATTCAAAATAATTTAGAAGATTTTTTTTTTTTT
>NC_022009.1:95857663-95866676 GCF_000317375.1 Microtus ochrogaster | reverse complement strand
TGGGAAGCAGCCTGCCGCTCCTATTACTACAGGAATGTATCCATGTGACCTATTAGAAGGTCAGTATATATCTTTCTATGTGTGTTCTTATTCCAGTACTATAATATCTATCAATATAAGGCATAAAGAAAAACCTAGATATTAACAGATTGTGGCTAGCTCAGTCTCAATGGATACATGTACACCACGGCCCCTGAATCTATAGCTCACCAAACATTGAAAAAGAAGAGAAAGACTTTAAATCAGAATAATACCGTGAAACAGTCATTCCTAGAAATGACTGCATAAACCTGACAGGAATAGCAATATCAATGAACATGTAATTTCATCTGGTTCCACCTCTAGAGAAAGAACTACAGTCAATTAAAGAATTCTGGGGGAAGGATAATTAGGATTTTCCAGGCATCAACCATCTTGATTATTGTCCAATCAGAGAGATCAATGTGGAAAACATATACACGGAGACAAGAAAATTGGGCTCAGAGGATTGTATTAAGTTCTTTGGTGCAAACACACTCATACGTGTATGTGTGTGTGTCTAACAATGATAAAGAAAATGAGGCTGTCAAGAGTGTAGGGGAGATAAAAGGAGTTGGAGGGTGAAAAGGGAGAAAATTAAATGATATAATTCAATGATTTCAATTAAAAAGATTTTAAAATAAACTATAACCAAATGGTTTATAATTTTAAGTATAAATGCTTGAGGTTAGATAACATTCTACAATAATATAATTTAACCAAATAGCAAATATGAAAATGTTTATTTTGCTTCTCAATGCACATTTTGAAAGTATTGACAACATTATCAATAAATAATATTGTTATTTGAGTGTGAATACACTCCATAGATTCATGTGCTTGATAACTTGGTTCACAAATAATGATGGTACTCTGGAAAGTTGAAAAAATATGGAAGATGGAGCCTCACTGGTGGAAAGTGGTCGTAGAAGAGACCTTTGAATGTTTACTGCTCTGCCCACTATCTATTTGTTTTCTGCTTTCTTACTAGATATACAACCATGAGATCACATCATAACCTTGTGACCATTACTTCTGTGCCATGATAGTTTGTATTCATTCAAACTCTATTTCCAGTCTAAAAGCAGGTAAACGTTTTCTTCCTTGTCACTCTTTTTGTTTGTTTGTTTATTTTGTTTTTTGTTTGTTTGTTTGTTTGTTTTTTGAGACAAGAGTTTCTCTGTGTAGCTTTGGAGCCTGTCCTGGCATTCATTCTGTAGACCTGGCTGGTCTTGAAATCATGAAGATCTGCCTGCCTCTGCCTCCCAATGCTGGTATTAAACGCATGTGCCACCACTACTCGGCTAGCCCTTAAGTCACTTCTTTTTTTCCATTTTTAAATAACTACTTAAACACAAGAACCAGAAAGGTAACTAACTAGTGTTAGAAAAGGAGAGGCCGCTTGTTAGTTCCTGGCCACCCGGCTATCTTAGACCCGAAATAATCACACAAAAACTGTATTAATTAACTCACTGCTTGGTCTGTTAGCTCTAGCTTCTTCTTGGCTTACTCTTATATTAATTTAACCCATTTACATTAATCTGAATATTGCCACGTGGCTGGGCCTTACCAGGAAATGTTTCCAATTTCAGTCTCCGGTGGCTTGATGGCTTATCGCTTACTCCATCCTTCTTTCTCTCAGCATTCAGCCTAGCTTTTCCTGCCTTACCTAAGGTATATCTGCCTTGCTACAGGTCCAAAGCAGTTTCTTTATTCATTAATGGTAATCACAGCACACAGAGGGGACTCCCACAAGAACTAGCTTACATACTGAATGAAGCAACAGTTCTAACCAAAGAAATTCAATCTTGAATAACATGTATACAAAAACATGGCCTGAAAGATATCTCAAACGGTTAAGGTGCTTGCCTCAGGTTCACCCCCAGGGGCTCACATCGTAGAAAAAAAGAATTTTCTAAAGTTATCATTTGTCTTCTACATATAGGATGTGCACACTCCAAAACACAACCCCACGTGCACACACACACAAATGTATATGCTCACAGAAAAATAATTATGTGAAAAAAATTAAAATAGGCAGAAATAGATAAACCAGCTTAGATTATAACTGAATATTATTACATGTATGTATACATAAACATCATGTTTGTTATTGAAGAGCTAGCAAAAAATAGAGAAATCATTTCCTAATCAGGTCACTCACATTGTGGATATAATATAGCCTTGACAAGAATAAAATAACCCAGTTGTCAGTTTTTCATTTTAATTAATTTTTAGTGTGTGTGTGTGTGTGTGTGTGTGTGTGTGTGTGTGTGTGTGTATGCACCTGGACATGCATGCCCATGAGTGTAGGTACCTGAATAGGCCAGTAGCATGGAATCTTCCTGGAGCTGAGTTACAGAAAACTGTGAGCTTATTGTGATTGCTTGAAATTGAACTCAGGTCCTCTCCAAGTGTCCCAGATGCTAATTCACTGCTCCAGTCCAGCTATCAGTAATTTCTAAAGAGCTTCTTCTTTTGTTCACTGCTGCCATTATGAAAGTGTTAATCCAATGGTTATTCATTTGAAGCTTGTTCTGTGTGTTGTAAGATGTTCAGGAGATAACATGACATCTTTCTAGAAGAAGCTAAGATATCCAATATGAAAATCATTAAGTTTTCTGATATGACCATATCATCTGGGTATCAACTTGCGTCTGTGGAATACATATACATGAAGGGTACACTAAATGAAATAAAGAGTTTAAGTCTGCAGAAAGAGAAAATATGACTCATTAGCAGATCATTAGAGTTTGTTACATTGAGAACTTATGTACAAGGAAATACCAAGAGCCCTCAAAAACTGCAGGTCCGGAATAAATACTTAAACTGTATTTCTGGTTTACATTAAAATTCAGGAGAGACCATTCAATGAGAAGACTATTTCCCTATAACTAAGGAAATGTGTGGAATGTGAGTGTCTGATAACACCATATAAAAGAAATACATAGAAATACAGTATTCAGGAATACCCTTGATTTACACAAGGATGGTTTCTCCAGTTCATGGTAAGATAGAATTGTTTCTTTTATGATCACCCACCTCTTTCAGCTTACATAAAAGACAGAGAACATGCTGTGCTCCAGGCCTGACTTAGGTCACTTAGCATAATGCTTTCTAGGTCCATGAATACGGCAAATGACAGGATTCCATATGTTTTGTGGGTGGATTATATTACATTCTGCATGAGTGACATATGTTTTTATGCACTCATCCATCAGCCAGAGGCTAGGAATAGTATAAGGGCATAGAAAGTAAAAGACTAAAAGCAGCAAAATACCATCAGATGGAGGTGGTTAGTTCTAACAGTCTGTATTCTAACTGAGCCAATAGAATTTATATGTAGTATAATTTTTATAAGTAGCTGAGAAGTGTTAGAAAGTTGTAGTAGGACAATGCTATTCCCTTTGTATTAAGGCTGAAAACGGAAACCAAGTATGAGAAATAGGCTTTCAATAGTCAAAGTGTTAAGGACAGCCCCTACTCTCTCTACTGGCAGTGCCTCAAGTAGACCAAGTTACCCAACTGTCTCACCTAGTAGAGGGCTTAGGATAGTCCCATGCAGCCTTCCTCACCGTCAGTCAAGCCCATCTACCTGGAAAAGAAGTAAAGAAGGTTGGGAAAACCAAAATAATGATGCCTAATGATATTCTGCTATACTCATAGATTGGTGACTACCCCAATTGTCACCAGCAAGCTTTCGTCTGGTATCTGATGGAAATAAATGTGAATATCCAGAGCCAAACATTTGTTGTTCAGGGAATCCTGATGAACAGAGGAAGAAAGAATGCATGAGCCAGGGGGATCAAAGAGCTTACAAGGGAACACACATAAAAAATAACCTGGGCTCATAGAAGCTCACAGAGATTAATGATGCTCTTAAAATATTTCATTCACTCTCAGGTATTTTACTTTATTTTTTCCTCCCAGTCTATTGGTCATCATCTCTTATTTTAATTTTAATTTTGGGGTACGTATAACTGAAGATCATATAATACATGCTTAAATATTCATTTTTCTAATAATTATAGAAATATTAATGTGATTGAAAGCCTTGTTTTCAGATTTGGTTGAAAATCCCTTATTGGATCATTTTATCCATATAACTCAATTTAGAAATTCATTATTTTTATGTGTCATTTGAAAAGACATTTCCTTGCCCATTACAAAATTTGCTATAATTTTTGAAATCAGTTCACTACAAAATCATAGTTATTTCTGAACCCTCACATCTATTCTATTACTCTCCATATGTAGCTTGCTTCAATATTAGATTATCATGAATTCAATATCGCTAAAACTTTGATAACATAAATTAAAAAGTTCCAGCTTTGTGATTTTCATTATTATTTTGACTATTATTGTTTCTTTCTAATATTAATATAAGATTTTATATACTTATGAAAAACTATGTGGAAAGAATTTAATCAGAACTTTGAAAATTATTACTTTAAGTTTGTAGATATATTGATAAATTATGATCTTCTAAAAGCATCATTTTCTGAACTTTAATTGAGAATCTTTTATTATTTAAATATTTATTGAGTTTGCAAATAAAATTTTTAATTCTTCAGAATAGAAGCAAATTACATTTTTTAAAAAAAATATATTACACTGATTATGATGTTGAATGTCTTGAATCTCAGTACTCTGGAGGCGGAAGCAACTGGATCTCTTGGACTTTGATGCCAGCCTGGTCTACAGAGCAAATTCTAGGACAGAAAATCTCTGTCTCAAAAATCAAAACAAAACAAGCACCAAAAAGTAGAATAGACATCACAGGTGAATGGGGAATGTGCTTGAATAGTGGTTTCTGATGGAGACAGGAGGGATCAGGTGGGTTGAGGATAACGGGAGAGGGTACTAGAATCAGGGTGCATCTCTGGGATGAATTGGAAACTGAGTGATATAAAAACTCCCAGGAATCTAAGAGGGTGACCATAACAAAGACTCCTAGAATGGGGCATATGAACCTGTTATCTCCTGTAACCAAGCAAGATTTTCAAAGGAGGAATTGTGATCATAACCCAATCACAATAGCTTTGTGCTACAATTTGTTGTGCCTACAAGATGAGGTAAAGGTGACACATTATAATTATAAGAGTAGCCAATTAGTGCCTGTTCCAACTTGAAACTCCTACCATGACAGGAAGCCTACCACTGACACTGCTTGGAGTGACAGGACTAAAAGGAATGGACAGTCTGGAGAACTAGGTTAGAGCCAAATATGACTGGTTATACTAATAACAATATAGAAATGATAATTAAGTCAATGATTCCTAATGATATTATGCTATACTCATACACTGCTGCCTAGCCTAATTGTCATCAATGAGACTTCATCCAGCAACTGATAGATTCAGGTGCAGAGACCTAACCAATTTTAGGCTGGTCTTGCTTTGGGAATCCTGTGCAGGAGTGAGAGAAAAGATTGGAGGAGCCAGAGTAGTCAAGGAAGAAAGCACAAGAAAATCCACAGAATCAACTAACTTGGACCCAAGGGATTCACAGCAACTGATTTTCCAACCAGAGAGCTTGCATGGGACTGACCTAGATCCTCTGTACCTATGTTACTGTTGTGTAGCTTTGTTTTCCTGAGGGATTCCTAACAGTGGGAATAGGAGTTTTATCTGAATTGGTTACTTGATTTTCAGACATTTCTCTCATAGTGAGTTGCCTTGTTCAGCATTAGTAGAAGAGGGAGTGTCTAGTCTTACTGCAAATTAATATGACATGGCTGACTGATATACACAGTGTACTCTTTTCTAAAGAGAAAGAGGAGGAACATATTGGGAATAGTGCTGTGGAAAACTCTTCTGTACATTGTGAAGATCTGTTGCTATGATTGGTTTAATAAATATACTGACTCTCTAATAGCAACACAGAATAAAGTTAGGCAGGAGAGGCAAATTGAGAATGTTGGGAAGAAAGAGAGACAGTCAGAGGAGTCACCAGTTAGGCGTGTAAATGGAATAGAAGTAAGGGGCATACATAAGCATTTGGGCAGCACATCAATAATAGAAATGGGTTATAAGGGCTAGTTAGCAATAAGCCTGAGCTATTGGCAGAGCATTTACAACTAATATACTAATATTGTGTGGTAAAGTGGAAAGCAGCTACTGGGTGTTTGGAAATAGGTAGGCAGCAGAGAAATGTCCAATTACATATTACGTTTCAATGTGGGGACAAAGTTTCTACCTAAAACTTGACAAAACTTAAGAAAGAATTCTAGACACACAAAAATATCATCAAACGGAGTCTCTAGACGGACATGTTAAAAGCTCCGCCCTTCTTTTCTGGCCCTCGGTCTCCCCACCCCCACCCCTGGAGCGGTCTCTCCCTGAGAGCCACTGCCCTTTGGTGCAGACAGAAAGAACAAGAAGCAACTTAACAGGAGGAGAATGGCTCTGGGGCAGATTTCCAGCAACAGGTGCTTCGGGGGGGGGGGGGGGGTGGCTCCCGAAGGTCTTTGAACATGACAGTGTTGAGCTAAAATGTAAAATGAGACTTTCTGCCTCCACGGGCAGAGAGTGCAAAGTGTCCTGCACTCTACTGGCTGTCTGGTTTAACTTGCACAGAACAAAATTTCATAACCAAGTCTGGCTTTCAGCAAGCTGCCTCAGAACACGGCCTTGTCGTCATTGCTCCAGATACCAGTCCCCGTGGCTGCAACATTAAAGAAGATGACAGCTGGGACTTCGGCACTGGTACGGGCTTCTACGTGAATGCCACTGAAGACCCCTGGAAAACAAATTACAGAATGTACTCTTACGTAACCGAGGAGCTGCCACAACTCATCAATGCCAATTTCCCAGCGGACCCACAGAGGATGTCTATTTTTGGTCACTCCATGGGAGGCCACGGAGCTCTGATTTGTGCTTTGAAAAATCCTGGAAAATACAAATCTGTGTCAGCATTTGCTCAAATTTGCAACCCAGTGCTCTGTCCTTGGGGCAAAAAAGTTTTTAGTGGATATTGGGACCAGATGAAAGTAAATGGAAGGTATACAATGCAACCTGTCTCGTGAAGTCCTCATCAGGCCCCAGATTGACATATTAATTGATCAAGGAAAAGATGACGAGTTTCATACAAATGGGCAGTTACTCCCTGATAACTTCATAGCTGCCTGCACAGAAAAGAAAATCCCTGTTGTTTATAGGCTACAGGAAGGTTATGATCATAGCTACTACTTCATTGCAACCTTCATCACTGACCACATCAGGCATCATGCCAAATACCTGAATGTATCAAAAGCTTCAGGTGGAAGAATCTCATCGGGATTATAAACCTTGGACTACACAGAATTGCTCAGTAAAAGATTTGGGGTTTCCTCTCAAAAGATCATCCTCCTTCAGTTGAATCACTTTTCTGAATAAAGTTATCAAACTTTCAAAAAAAAAGCATGGTTTCTTCATAGCGGCTTTTACTCCAGTTGACACTGTTTGCTGGATATGGGCAGAGGTATAGCCCTTTAAGAGATGGCTTTGGGCCAGTGCTAGCAACACTTGAATGGAGTTTACAAGAAGCAGGTGGTATGCTACTCAGTGGTGAAGATGATCCAGAAACTTCCCAAGTTGGCTCCTGGTGCTGGCAGTAAACTTATCTCCACCATAAGACAAGATTCTCAAGGAAGGGTGCAGGGCCAGCTGCCAAAACCACCACTTTAGTCCTAGATATGCCACTTAGCAGTTTAAAGACTCATGTCATCAGGAAAAGATTGAGATATAAAGCAAAGACAGATTCAGAGTAGGGGAAAATGTTCTAAGTGGCTTACAGTGTATTTATAAATATATATATAGAATTGGGAGAAAAAACAAAAAAAGGTAAAAAAATTCTAATAAAGGGAATTGAAAAATATAAAATATAGGACACATAAAGATGGAAAATACAAAGAAATAGTCTGGATTATGCATATTATTATGTTGTATTTAAAATTTTTGTCTGATAAGAGACCTTGGATTGGATTGTGGAAACTGCTAGATTAAATCAACCTATATATTTTAGAATTATTTTGTGTGTGTATGTGTTTGTGTGTGTTGTCCAGATCACATTTATGTTCTATTAAAAGTATGCTCTTACCACATATTTTTGAGGAATGGGGGGACCTTTATGTACAAAAACTCAAGTCACATATCTTGTCAACATTTGAATCAAAATTCTGTGAATTACGAAACTATAGTGGTTTTGCTCTAATTAATTGATATTAAATTTGGCTTGGATTTTTTAGTTTGACTCATTATTTCTAATAGTAAATAGCTATTACATCTCTACAAACAGTTTGAATGGTAAATAAATAACTAGTTCAAATTATATACAGCCAGAAATCTTTCAAGCACACCATCATAACAAAAAGTAAATTAGCATGCTCTTCAATTTTAAATGCAGTGCTAGAACTAAGAAATGGCATATATAGCCAAGATCAAGAAATTTCTATTTTATCAGTAAATATATTTACCAAGAAAGTGACAGTATTTTAAGGCTTTATCAAAACAAAGATAAATACACTTTAAGATATAAATGAACCATGCTGAGTTTTTATATTTTCTATACAAATATAGCAACACATTCTGGACAATTTTTAGTAAGCGGTTAAATCTCTCTCAGTAAACAAATGACATAATTATTTTAACAACCATGCTCATTATACAACTTTATTAAAATGCATATGTATGTATTATATCTAAGCATGTCCTATTAAGAAATTTTGTGGAACATAATGACAGTAATAGTTGCTCAGTGTGGATCCATATTGGTGATACTTATCCAATAGGAAGTCCAATTATTCATTAAGGGTTGTCTGTAATCTTAAATCTTTCTTCGTTGCTTAGACTTTGATAGTGTATAACACAATCTAAGTATCAATAAAATTCCACAGGAGTATAGAATATATAAAATACCCACATACTCAAGGAATATTTTATGTATATTGTTTCAATGAGTCTTACTATTTTTTAAAAGTATTTATTTATTTATTATGTATACAATATTCTGTCTG
>NC_022009.1:95853543-95856888 GCF_000317375.1 Microtus ochrogaster | reverse complement strand
GCCCGGCTATTTTGGTGATAATTGAGATATATCTGATCTACAGGGCTTGCCTGTATCTTCTTCTCAGTTTTCTTTGTAAAATTAATCTGTTATTTTCTCAGTACATTCTCACATCTGAACGTCCACTTTAACCTATCGAGTTGGATAACTTTACTGAATTTAGCCTCTGTGAAAACACAACACAAATTCACCCTGGAGCTGTCACATATTCTATTGGGAAGCCAATGATTCTATGTTGGCTACATAAAGTAGTAGAGAATCTAAATTGTTTAAGAGTTGAAACTTAACTTTATTTTTTCAAGCTTATTGTGTTTTTACCTCAAACAAAGGTCCTGTCTAGATTCAGATCAGAGAGTTGTGCTCCCTCAAGTTTATTCTCAACAGGTGTGGCTAATATCCAGACCTTGTATTTCAAGAATAGAGAAATAAATTTGTTTCTACTGCAAACAAAAGTCTAAGTATCCAATTAAATTTCCAGTTCCTTTAAGGAGATAACTTAGGATTCTACCCAGGGAATGATTTGCCTGCAGAATGTTTCATCTAGGGTGTGTGTGTGTGACTTGTTTTATCCTAGCAACAAAATGCTTAATTATGCATGTAGCCCAGGACCTTCAACTGGTCACTTTAATTCCTTGTATTATGTTAATGCATTTTTTTTTTAAATCTTACTCCTACCTCTTAGGGTCAGGCTATTTAGGCAATTGGAAATTAAATGGGGCTATCAGTATTCACTGGAACTCCCTCCCAGTACTATTCTATGTTTTTCTGTTTTATTATTTTCACACACATCTTCATATACTTATCTAATATATCTAAGTCCCTATGCCCCTCCCCCAGCATGAGGTGTTTTTGTCAAGGTTGGTCCTCTACAATAAGTCTTTCACACTTTATTCTTCTTTTGCTGGTTCTAATACACCCCATGCTCTCTAGAACTGTGTGGTTTTCAAGCATATTTTATTATATTTTTCTGGCACCATTCAGAGAACCAGCCATTTCTCCATGGAATGCTGATTTCTATCTTTGGAAATTGGCATTATAAATCACAAAGAAAAAAGTGCCTGGGTTTATTCATTATTGTTAACATGTCATTGTTTTCAAGTTCTTTGGGAGACTCCCTGGAACACTGTGCTAACCCTCAAAGCTGCGCACATACTGAAGAGTATTTTTTTCCTACTCATTCTTATGCATGCAGATTAATCTGAATATTTAGAGACACCAGTATTCCATTTCGAATAAGTTCCACAGTTTTTATTAGATCTTTGCTTCCAGGTTTATTTGTTGTATGACAAACAATTAATGAGAAATCTTCTATCCTCTCTCAACACGACCATTTTCTTTCAGTTGCATTATGGAGGCGCACTGGCTAAGATTAGCTCCTCTATGTTCTCAGTCTCATTGGGAACAACTTTAACTGTATTTCAATGATCATGTAAAAATTTGTTTTTTCTTAGCTTTACAATTTCCAGTCTAGAAAAAAAAACAAAAACAAAACAAAACAGGAAGGTTTCATGCAAACCTTCTATATCTCTTCCAGATCAGTTCCATACTAAATTCAACCTTCCCTCAGCCTCCAACATCTCCAGTGCAAACCAGTGCCTAGAAACCTCCTTCACCCCACTTTCAACTGTATCGTAGAAGCCAACTCTAGCAGGTATTCCTGACAATACATGCCCCCCCCCCTTCCAGGGCAAGTAGGACCCACACTATTTCTTTTGATCCTGAAATCCAATTCCCCCTAGGCTCATCCCCAGTAGTAAGAAACCTGCTGTAGTCTCCCTTTCATCTCTGACATTATTCCCAATTTATTGCTCTCCTCCAATCTTCATTCTACCACCTAATACCAATTACCCAGCCTCTAATACTATCAGGCACTCCTAATCAACACTCAAGTTGAACAAGACAGGAAAACAGGCAACACACACTCACTACAATCTCTGAAAATCCAGGGAGGAAGCAGAAACAAAGAAGCAAAACACCCACCTAACAAAGACAAATCCAGAAGTGAGCAACTAAACCGTTAATCATCACCAATCAGATGCCAAGAGACTAGGATAAAATGTACTGTCCAAAACAGTTAGGACAATACATCTCTACCAAAGACCAGCTATCTTATCAGAGAAATTCCTAACTACTCCAGCAATGGGAAAACACAAGAAAAATCTGAAAACAGCCTTTACAAATATGGTAAAGAATCTTAATGAGGAAATCCCTTAAAAATACAGAAAAATATGAAACAAAACACACACACAAAGAAAGAAAACAGTGTAAGGAAAGAAATAAAACTACACAAGACTTGAAATTGGAAATAGAGGTAATAATGAAAACCCATACTGGGGGAATGTGAAACGAAAAAAAAAAAAGGTATTGAAACAGGGAGCTATAGAGGCAAGCTTCACCAACAGAATATAAGAGATGGAAGAAAGAATCTCAGATATTGGATTACAATAGAAATAAATGCATACACCAGCCAAAGAAAATGTTAAGTCTAAAGAATTCTTGACACAAAAAATACAGAAAATTTGGAACATCAAGAAATACTAAGTCTAAGAATAATAGGAATAGAGGAAAGAGAAGAAGCCAAGCTCAAAGGCCTTGAAAACTTTTTCAACAAAATTATAGAAGAAAATTTTCCTAACCTTAAGAATGAGATGCTTATAAGACTATAACAAACATACAGAACCCCAAGGAGATTGAACCATAAAAGAAATGTGCCTTTCAACATGATAATGAAAATACACCAAATAAAGAAAAAATATTAAAATTTGCAAAGAAAAAAAGACCAATTATTATAGAAATAAATACCTAGCAGAATTACATATGACTTCTTAATGGAGACTATAAAAGAAAGACAGAAGGGTCTGAACAGATGTGCTACAGCCTCCCAGAGACAACACCAGGCAGCTGAGACTACTCTACCCATCAAAGTTCAAACAACATATATGGAAAAAATAAGATATTCCACAATAAACTCAAAATTAAACAGCATCCGTCTACAAATCCAGCCATGCAGAAGATGAAAGAAGGTAAACTCCAAACTAAGAGGGTTAATTACACCCATGAAAGCACAGCAAATCAAAAGAAAAAAAGAACCTTTATCAAAAAATCAGGTGTTCATAGGTTTGTAGGTTAAAATCCGGGTATTCCATTGGTTGACTTCTCTGTTTTTATGCCAATACCACACTGTTTTCATTACTGTAGCTCTGTAATAGAGTTTGAAGTCAGGGATGGTAATGCCTCCAGAAGTTCCTTTATTGTATACGATTGTTTTGGCTATCCTGGGTTTTTTGTTTTTCCATATAAAGTTGATTATTGTCCTCTCAAGGTCTGTGAAGAATTTTGATGGGA
>NC_022009.1:95817966-95852816 GCF_000317375.1 Microtus ochrogaster | reverse complement strand
TTAAAAGCACATCTGAAAACTCTAGAAGAAAAAGAGGTATCTACATCCAAGAGTTGTAGACTGCAAGAAACAAATTCAGCACCGAATCAGTAAAATAGAAAAAAAAGAGAACAATACAAAGAACTAATGAAACAAACAGATGGTCTCCTTGAGAAAAACAAGATAGACAAATTCTTACCTAAAGCAATCAAATAAAAGAAAGAAATTATCCAAAATGACAAATCACAAACAAAAAGGTGAACATAACAACAATCAATGAGAAAATTCACAATATGAAATATTTGCAAACCATTTACAAGGACACATCAAAAAAGTCATCTACCATGATCACGCAGACTCCATCCTATAGATGCAGGAAAACTTCAATATTCATAATCCAGTAAATGTATTCTATAATATAAACAAACTGAAAAATGTCAGGTAATCATCTTTTTAGATGCTGAAAGGTACTTTGACAAAATTTAAATCTACTTCATGTTAAAAGTCCTGGAGAGATAAGGTATGCAAAAGACATACCTAACATGTAAAGGAGATTTAGAACAATCCTACAGGCAGCATCAAATTAAAAGGAAAGAAAATACTGCAATTACACTTATATCAGGAACAAAACAAAGTTGTCTAGTCTCTCAATATCTATTTAATATAGGAGTTGAAGTTTTAGCAAGAGGAGAAAGAGAATAGAAGATGATCAAGGAGATCCAAATTGAAAAGGAATAAGTCAAAGTATTTCCACTGGCAGATGACATTATAGTATAGATGAATGACACAAAAATGTTATAAAAGTTAGCTCTTAAAGCTGATAAACACTTTCTGCAACGTGGATGAAAAACTGATATCTCTCCATATTCAGTTGACAAATAGATGGAGAAAGAAATCAGAGAAACAATACCTTTCATGCTAGCCTCAAATAATATGAAAATACTTTGGGTAACTCAGATCATGCAAATGAAAGACATGTATAATAAAAACTTCAACATTTTGAAGAATATTGAAGAACATATCAGAAGTTGGAAAGATCACACATGCTCTTGGATTAGTAGGATTAAGATGGTAAAAATTGCTATTCTAGCAAAAGTAACCATAAGATTCAATGTAATCTGTCAAAATTCCAACACAATTCCTTACAGACTTTAAAAGGACAGTTTCAACTTCATATGGAAAAACCAAGATAGCTAAAACAATCCTTAACAATAAAATATACCCCAACATTCCAAATTTTAAATTGTACTATAAAGCTATAGGAAAAAAAAAAGCTGCCTGGTATTGTTATACAAGTGGGCACATTGACAAAGTAACTTAATTGAAGACCCTGACATAACCCAAACACATATGGCTTTTTGATAAAACAACAAATACACACTGGAATACAGACAACAGTTTCAAAAAAAATCACCTTTCATAAAACTTATGTTCAAGTGGATCAAAGACATCATAATAAAACCAGATACAATGAATCTGATAGTTGAGAAAATGAGAAATATCCTTAAACACATTGGCATAGAAGATAATTTCTGAACAGAATACCATTAGCATAAGACTGACAATTAATGAATGGAACCTCATGAAACTGAAAATCTTCTGTAATGCAAAGGACATCATTAATGAAAGTGTCAATGTACAAAATAGGAAAATGCTTTTTACCAACTTAGGATCAAGTAGAAGACTAATTGTAGATGTAAATTTCTGTCCTGCCTGGTCCTCGAGCTGTTCAGTTCCAAAGAAAAACATCAACCCAGCCATAAAACCATTGGCTTATACTCAGACTTGACTTCAAAATATGCTTAAATATGCTAAAAAGATTGTGAGACAGAAGTCATGGAATAGTCACCCAATATCTGATTTGACTAAGTACTATTCCTTGAGATGCAGCTCATACCCAACATTGCTTGCTTAACCAAGAACAAGAGAATGGATTACTCAGAGTCTTAGGATAAAACCAAACACTACTGGTCAAAAAATAAATAAGCCAGGTAGTGATGTTGTATGCCTTTAATACCAGCACACAGGGGGCCGAAACAGGTGAATCTCTGTGAGTTTGAGGCCAGCCTGGTCTACATGAGCTAGTTCCAGTGCACACTCCAAAGCTACAAGGAAACGCTGTCTCAAAAAAAAGAATAGATAAATAAAAATAAAAAGATAAATTGGCACCTAGTGACATTCTGCTGTAGTTCAGTGCCTTCTCTAGTTGCCATCAGAGAAGGTTGTTGTCAGAAGTTTCTGTCCCACCCAGTTCTACAGCCATTAAAACCCAAAGAAACACAAAGAGGTCTACATTAATTATAAATTAATTGGCCTATTAGCTTCTTATTAACTCTTACATCTTATATTGGCCCATTATTCTTGTCTATGCTAGCCATGTGGCTTGGTACCTGTTTGATGAAGCAATCACATCTTGCTTGCTTTGTGTCTGGCTTTTTTTGTGTCTTTTATTTTTATTTTTTTGGCTTTTTTGAGACAGAGTTTCTATGTGTATCTTTGGCTGTAATGGAATTAACTCTGTAGACCAGGCTGTCCTTGAACTCACAGAGGTCTGCCTGCAGCTGTCTCCCAAGTGTTGGGATTAAAGGTGTGTGCCACCACACCTAACCACTCTCTTTATTTTTTAAGTACTTCACCCTTTTTCTTTCCTCTCCCAAGCCTACATATATTTTTAAAAACACTGTAAAACATTTTCTTCATCTGAATCTATTTTTACTATATCTCTCTCTTTTTCTGACCACATGAGTCTTTAATTTACTAAACAATATGGCTAATATCGAAGCCATGAGCTAGATGGCTAGATCCAGCCCATTCTTTTGATTTCTGAGAGCCTAGACTCATGGGAGAGGTACTGGTTGGAGTCATGTTCACTGCCACAACTCTATGGCATTTAAAGGTCCCTGCCACTGTCAAGAAGCTTGCTGTCGACTTTTTATCAATACCATTTAAATGCTTTGTGGCAGAGTATTTTAAAAGAGTTTCACAGTTTCGCAGCCAAAGCTGGTCAGAAAGCCTCTTTTAAATGAGATGTGCTTGCCTCTAGCAAAGAGAACAAAACCAAGAAATTGCTGATACCAAGAAGCCATGCTTAATGCTGTTATTTTGTGTCTAGAATTACTTCTCAAGCTCTCTCAAGGTTTCTGTGGATGCAGTTGTCCACACATTGGGCAGCAGAGGCTTCCTTTTTCAGCAAATGAGAATAAATTTAGAGACCCACAGCCAGACATTATGCTGAAAGGTAGTCTAAACCAGAGTTCCACCTCAAATTCCTCTGAGCTCAGGGAATCCTACAGAGGAAAATTTGGAAGAACCAATATGTTTTCATTTGGGAAAGATGTGACTTAGTAAAATGATTGAGACATTATAGAAGTACTTCAGCATAGCCCAAGAAAAAGGCTGACTGGCATCTGAGTGACTAAGTGTTACATAAGACAATTCCTTGATGGTCTTTGATGATCATCAAAACTATCAAGATTTGATAATCTTTGATTAGCCTTTAGCAGTTACTACAATTTTAAACTTCCACTGTATCAAAACTTCTTAGAATATGATTTTACTGTGAGATTTCAAACCACTATCATATCAATAAATACTCCATTATCTATTTTGTTACCATTACAATTTGTGTCTTGGCAGAGTCCTTTGAGATCTTGTGGAATGCTAAAGTAAAGAAAGTTACCCTCATTCAACTGCTCGAACAAATAGTCTATTGTTGTGTACTTATCGACCAGCATAACATTTGTGACATTTTAGTTACAAGGCTAATATGAGAATTAAAGAAAAGTTTTCCCATGTCTTCCACATGGTTATGTTTTAAAAAATTTATAACCATATATAATTTGAGTTTCAAAAATATATTAAGAAATACTTCATGGTTTTATCTTTTATGATTAATAAAAAGTCAGAGCATATAAGCTTTTATGGCTTCCCAACTTACGTCTCCATGCCTCCATCATCTCCCTTTTTTAAAGCCAAAATTTAAGTGTGAAGGAAGGTAATAAATGCAAAGAAGATGAACCAAGCCTGTGATATACACACACATATATATAAAGGAAAATACTACAATATGCATAGAAAGTGAAATAAATTATGGCAAACATCATGGAAAAAATAAGTAATATAAAATTATGCCTTGTAATGTCAGATGAAAAAATAAACTAAGAGCCTGATAACAGATAATTTCTGTGACTCGGGTTGTTTTTTTTCTCAAGAGCTCTGAGCTTCTGTACCTGTATACTGACCAGTACTCCAGAGTGGTTCGCACCTGCCCTCACAATGGCACCTTTGACACCTTTAGAGATGCTGTCATACAGGCTGTGGGGACCATGGAGGTGATGATGGAGGTGGGAGGAAATTTGCCCTGACATTAACCAAACAAGAAGCTCTGCAGGAGGCTGTCACCAGCCTGGGATTCAGGACATGAATTTAGGAGTGCATGCTAAGGGAAAGCTTGCCAGTTCCTCTGGAGGTGTCTGCCACAGCAGTGTGGCAGGACCCAAGCTATACAACTGAATCAAGAATCCTCAGGGGCCACACATTAGTTTTAAAGAGCAGAGAAACACATTGGCCAGTTCTCCCAGGGAAAACATTTTCTGCCATGTCTATTCTAATTTTCACAGTATACATATGATACAACTGACCTTTTCACATTCCAAAATTTCTATAAAAGGGGAAATTGTAGTGAAATTGAATAAGAACAAAAAATACTTCTAAATATTTGTAGAATTAGTGCCCAATGCACAGTTTTTCTTCGGGAATGATGTCTATCTAGCTCTACATTAAACCATGGTTTACAGATGACTTGGATCTTAAAGGGTGTTATGAAATCAAGGGTGCAGAGGAGGGAATGTGTGAATTTTAAGGAAATGTGAAGACAGCAGCCTGAGAAAATGTAGGAGCCACCATAAGTCAACTTTAGCAGCAAACACATCAGCATTCATGAAGGCAAAAATTCTTCAGAGAAAGGTACTGAATTTTTTGCAAGAATCACTACCATCTATAGAACTGCAAAAGTTTCACAGTTTCTGGTTATGGATCCAACATACAGGTACATTATTATGAAAGAATCTTAAGTAATTATTTATAATTTTATATATTAGCTACAAGTAAAATTAAGTTTACTAATTTAATTGTTTCCATGCTATTTATGAAATTAGACAGAATATTTCTAGCAACCAAGGAATACCAGTATTTGTATGTTAATAGTAGAGAGTATAGTATTATATTCTCTATCATTTAATTCCAAATGATGAGCATGCAGGAGAGATTTGCTTTAGAAGTCTTCAGCACAGTAAAGTTAGTAGAGTTTAAAACAAATGATATATCTTATAAATACATATAAAGGGCATTTTACAGGTTTTATAAATAATTGAATAGAAAAAACAGTTCTGACAACTTTTATCAACATGTATAGCATAATTAGCAATATCAAATTATCTCATTCTACCATAACATTGTGTTGAAATTCACAAGCCAATTAAAAAATGTATGAGAGATAGCTCAGTGAGTAAAATCACTTCCCATGCAATCATGATGGCATAAGCTCAAATTCCAGATTTGCCAGAGCTGGGCACCATAACAGGAATCTACAGTGCCAGTATTCTGGAGGTTATGTAAGAGGTAGGGAGAGGAAAAATTCACTGGGATCTTGAAGGCCTGCTACCATGGAATGAATACACAGCCCCCAAACAGAGAGAAACTGTCTTAAGCAAGGTGAACCTTGAGTACTGACATTCAAAGATGTCTTCTGACTCCCACATTAAGACTGTGGCATCTGCATGCCCAAACTGGCACTCTTTGTCACATCAAGAAATGAAACATTAAAATCAGTAAATAAAATAGGAAAAATTCACCCGAAGCAACTTGGGTTCCTGCTGGTATTTTTCTGTTTCAGTAATTCTTTTTAAGCCATTGTAGTTTAGGAACAGTGCACCATAAATCTTATTTACATTTTCCCTGAATGGAAACATGTCCAATGAGGTCATTTATGACAGCGATAGTAAATTACCAGTACTTGTAAATATATTGTGTTAATTATAATATGTACGTTAATATATATTAATCTGTAGAGGCACTGAATTCTTCAATGATATGACACACAGATAAAATATGATTGCTGATATAAATAGATATGTATAGTACATATCTACTAAATTATATTGATTGCTTCATAGAAATAATACTAAAAGTATACAAAACAACCTTATTACATGCCATTAAAATTAATTTTTATTTCATTATGATAGTTAAAAATATAATGAGGGCATACCATAATTTTACCAGCTGTAAAAGTTGATAATGCCAATAACGTGTCATTTAAGATAAAAAATAAACCATTTACTATTTCAGTGAGGCACTATCAATTAAAAATCACTCTAGTACAGAGAAATAAAGACCTAATTTGCCTTATTATGTGGGCAATTAAAGAGTTTTGCCTCTACTTAAGTAGTCAAATTTGATAAGTTTCTAAAGTTAATGGAATAAGAAGGAAAAAGGATCTGAATATCTAGTACTGGATTTTTTTCTATTTATCTAGGGCTTTGGTCTTATATAAAATAAAATTCCCTTGAGACAAACTCCCTAGTTCATTTCTTCAGGGAAATATTCTAAACTTACAGGCTTTAATAAGAAACATTGTTGAACAAACTGTTCTATCACTAAAATGTTTATATCTAAACTATTAAGCAATACATAAAGAGACAAATACCCTATGAGGCCATTTGTAATAGAATGCAAAGTTAACTTTATTGAAATAGATATTAGAATAAAGATCACCAGGGTTGTGGCAGTGATTATAATAAGTGGATTATTGACAATGTTCAGGGGAGCCAGATCAAAGGGTACTCAGTTTTTAGTTACAAAGAAGTATCATGAGGGTATACATACCAGAACTTCGTAAGTATAACTAGTAATATACCAAGCTCATGAAAATGCTGAGGCTATGTATAAATGCTTCTCACCACAAAATGATGATTTGAGATTTTAATTAGGTAAATATAGCTTTGTCTGATTGAATGTCGATTTCAAGACATATATTGCACACAGCAAATATATGGTACTGCAAATAAAAATAATTTAAAATTTTAAGTATAAAAATGAAAGTTTGACCACAGTATAATAATACATGAATAAGAATTTAATTTGTTATGCATGTGATTGTATTTGCCTAAAACTGCAAATCATTTTAATAAGAGAACTGATGTGGGAGTCCCCACTGTGTGCTGTGATTACCATTAATGAATAAAGAAACTACCTTGGCCTGTTGATAGGGCAGAACGTAGGTAGGTGGAGAAGATGTAACTGAACGCTGGGAGAAAGAAGGCAAAGAGGGGACGCCATGATGCCTTAGAAGATAGACGTGCTGAAACTTTGCTGATATTCCACGACCTCGTGGTGATATACAGGTGGATAGAAATGGGTTAAGAGTTAGCCAATGGGAAGGTAGAGCTAACGGGGCCAAACAGTGATTTAACTAACACAGTTTCTTTGTAGTTATTTTGGGGCTGAGGGGCCAGGAACTAAGTAACTGCCTCCTCCAACAGAGAACAATTCATAAAATAACGTTTAACTGGGTCAGGAGTCTCATGAGGAGTAGAGACCTTCAGAGAATGTGCTAATATTTGAGCTAAAATTAAAAAAAAAATTCTTGAAAAGATAAAAAGTGGATATACTGTGAAGAGTCCAGACTTTCAAGGAAAAGCCAGAAGGTTACAGTGGGATAAATAGAGATAGAGAATGCAAGACTTTGCCACAACAATCAGGAATAAATTTACAGCTCTAAAAGATACAAGATGGAACTCATACCAGACATTATGTAGAGTAAGAAACCTTGGAACACTCAGTTCTAAATGGGGTGCCTCAATCAAATCCTTACCCCCAGAGCTCAGGGAACCCTGTGTAAGGAGATGTAGAAAGAGTGCTGGAGCCAGAGGGGATGGAGGACAGCAAGAAAACAAAGTCCTCTAAGTCAACATGTTCAGAGCTCACATAAACTCACAGAGACTAAGGCAGCATGCACAGATCCTGCACATGTCTGCACGAGGTCCTTTGCACATGCATCATGACTTCCAGTTTAGTGTGTTTATGAGACTCTTGAGTGTGCAAATGAGTGGGCTTCTGTTTGTTTTGCTTTCTTTTTTGTTTCTTTTCCTGGTGTTTTGTCCAAATCTGATGTGTTAGTTTTTGTTTTATTGTATTACATTTTAGTACAATTCTTTAAAAAAAGAGACTCTATCAAATACATTTCCATTAATATTGATGCCATAAGTTTTTTAATATATACTTGTTGACTTAAAATATATATTAAATATATTTTAAATATATACTTTTTAAATATATACTCTTTTACTTTGATTATTACTATTTCTTATATAAATACATACATACATACATACATAGGTAATGGCTATCAACTTAAGAGTTATGGGTGGCATGAGGACTGTTGGAGAAAGGATACCTTTTCTTTCAGATTATTAATTATTTTGGGTTTATGACAATATGATTGGACAATGGATTTCTAAGAGTGGGAATATAGTAATTTAGTAATGTCTCCCTGCTCATATTTATTTTTAAGGATAATAGATTCTGTCCTCAACTCTGAGATACTATTTTATGATTATGTGCATTATTTTATAATTATATTTTTCACTGTTTTATAAAATGTTTTTTGCTTTTTTAAAAAATGGCTTCTCCTACATAGCTAAGCATCATTACAATGCAAAGATTGAAAAAGTGAGGACAAAACCAGTTCAGCAACATTTGGAGACACAAAATTCTATCTTTTTGAGTTTCCAATCCAATTTCTTTCTTTAATGATTTAAAGATTTTGTCATACAAGTCTTCCACTTGTTTGGTTAGAGTTACTCCAAGGTATTTTATGCTATTTGTGGCTATTGTGAAGGGTGATGTTTCTCTATTTTCTTTCCCAGCCTTTTTACCATCTGTACAGGAGGGCTACTGATTTTTTTTTTCAATTAATCTTGTATCCTGCTACATTACTGAAGGTGTTTATGAGTTAGCATCTTAAACCACTGGCAGGGAAAGGACAAGTACAATTCCGAGAGGAATTGTTAGGCCACTTTTTCTTGCTTTTTCATATGCTGTTGGAAATGCCATGACAGTGTTTCATGTGACTGCATAAAGTATAAGGACTCATTCTGACAGTTAAAACAGAGAGGACCAAAGCACCGTATTGTCATATGGAAACCATATATAGAATAGTGAAACTAGCAAGTACTGAAGAAGGTGATTATAACGAAATCTTCTAAATGTTTGGAAACTCCAGGGATGCATGTAGTGGAAAATATGCCTTTGCTCCTCATGGGGTCTGTGCTTTCCTGGTACAAGAATTTGTAGCAGGATTTTTCATTTGGGCTGCTCTGCTAAGAAAGCCACATTCAATGCCCAGATACCCTGGTCCAGTCACAATCACCTGTGACTCCTGTTTCAGACTCTGAGACACTATCTTCTGGACTCCATTGGAACCTACAACTGCTTTTGCACATAGACACACAGATACACACAGATTGTGTACATATAAATATAAATAAACTAATTTTTTTAAAATAAGAAATGGATATACTATCGTATATCATTATAAATATAACAACAGCAAAGGCTTTGTATATTATTCTCAGATTGTATTAATAGCATTTATGTTGTCTTTAATTCAGTTAGGTCCCGGGAATTTCACCTTCACATTTTCTGCCAAAAGGGGAAAATGAGAGCATTCATGAAAGTCAGTTGGAAGCCAGACCAAGTGTGATGGCACTGTGTTGCAAACATCATGTCAAACGTGCTTTTACTATTCCTCAGAAAAGAGGCTATCAATTCGTTTTAATTAAAATTTCTAAAATTAATTTTTAAATTTTAATGATTGTACTATGCCATCCTGAGAAATAATAATCACCTGTCCAACTACAATTGGCAAAGGACCCTAGTATATTCAGCTGCTGCCTTGCACTTTGCTTCCTATATTCCTATTCAGGTGAACGATATTATTAAGTTCTGAAGTTGATTATATGGGTTCTTTGTGAGCAGGGGCGGGGAACATTTCAGACAGCTAAAAATAAGGTTCTCTTTGGCTCTAAGTGAAACACTTACACCTCTTCTCCCCTCTGACAAATAGTCATTTGAGTGTAAAAGTGCTCACCTTTAAATATACTTTGGAAATTCAGAATTAGCTTGGTGGCAGTTCGCACTTTCAGATACTACTTTTAATGTAACGTTTTAATATTGTGCCTTCCCACTCACAAGATCAAATTTACTTGAAGCATCTTCAGTCATTATGATGAGTGGAGTAACAGAGCTTTCTTCTCTTTGCTTTTATGGTATAAGCTAAAAAATTTTTTTTCGGTATGAAAAACAGTGTTTTCTGACTGCTAGTAACCTGAAGAAAATTTTATGGGATCTCATTCTTTTACATTTAATTTTTAAGAATTTCATATGTGAGTTCTGTCATTTTCAGCCATCTTTACCCCTTCTGATGTCTCCAATCTCCCCAAACTCCCTCATAAATAATCTAAGTTTTAAATATAATAAATACACTCCAAACTTAAAGGCGATGGTTCTTTAAAGTAAACATCGGTAATAACTAAACATATTATTGTATTTGTGTCCATTGTATATAAATTCAATATACTATTTAAATACTGCTACAAAATTAGTATGTAATCAAAGAACTTCCTTTTCTTTTCTTTCCAGTTTACTGTTTTATATAATTCCTGAGTGTGGATCTGTTTCTTATCCCTTCCCTTTGACTCTTTTCCTTCTATTTCTTAGTTTCCTCAAATTCCAATGTGTTAGCTTCTTTCTATTGCTACATTTTAATTTATTACATTTAACTTTATAACTTTCTTTTTTAGGCCGATTTGTGTTTAATTAGAGATAGAAAAGAAGTGAGTCTAGATGGGAAGGGAGATGGGAAGGAAATGGATGGAAGGAGCAGAAGGGAGATAAAACATAATCAGGATATATTTTGTCATACTTTCCCAAACTAGTGCTAGTCACATAGTTCTGATGAAGTTGCCTTGAAACTACTCCTGAATCTTCTGGCTTACAAGTCAGTCTGATCGTATTTCTGGTAATGTGTCACCTACCATGATTTCAGACCTAAGAAGCTTTGGTCACATGGTTCTTGTTTACCACTTTTCACCGTTATTATTTTTAATGCCTTGCTTCCTACTTCCTAGTCTGTAACCCAGATTCCGAAGTAACTTTGTTCAAAATGTCGTTCACTCCCCGGGGTAATTGCACTGTCCAGGGTCCTTTGATGCCCATCTGTCCACTTCAAGTCAAATACCCTTTGCCAACCTTTTCCGGCCCAGGTCCTGTCCCCTAGTCCCCTGTTTATTGTGTATAAGCACAATTTCTGAGTTTATATATAGCAGAAAGAACAGATTTCAGAGAGATGGCAGATGCTTGCCTCTAGAAAGTAATGAAAATACAATTTATGTGAAAAAGGAGGCAAGGAGTGAATCACTGGAGGACCTGACAGGCAGAATGAAAATGTATCCTGAGTATCTTCAGCTTAGAGCAGAGTCAAAGATGATCAAGAAAAGTTACTAAGAAAGGAGGCATGAGAGAAAATTCCTGATGATTCTGTGCTCCCTTTTGAGTTATGCTAAAAAGAAAAGGAGAAATTCCCAATACAGGATTCTGGAGAAGCACCAGGACCAAGGAAATACTGGTTAACAATTTTAGACTCGATTAGGCTGAAAAAGCATGCCTGACCATGACTTATGGTAATTCAAAAGGTATCAAATGGTTTAGTTCCCAAATTAGTGACATATACTAATATAAAATCTAAGTAGCTAAATGAAGTAGCTAAACTGTATGAAATGTAAATAAATAAAGCAAACTCGATTACCTACAGAGAAAGATTAAAAAGAATGGGGAACTCGATGTAACGAAGACAAACTTCTATCTGCTTTATGTTTGCCTGGGGCTTTCTTGATATCTACTTCTGTAACACAAAGAAATGTGAGCTGCAGCATGGGAGCTCAGCTTCCTTGCTAGCTGTGTGAAGACTATGCTTATTAAAGAGCAAGGTGGTAAATATTATCATTGTTCCTTTCTAAGAAGCAAGAAATTCTCATTATAGGGAAAAATGTGATTTGGCTATTATGTTCCCCTGACACCCATGCGAACTATTTTTATTCATTAAAAATAAATTTGGTCATCGTTTCTAGGAAGATCATTTCTCATTTTAAAACTGAAACACTTCCTTGATGGAGCTATGATTTAAATCCATGCTTGCACGTATCAGCCATTACCTTCATTAAACAAACAGTTTTACATGTTTCACTAGTGACACTAAGAAACTCATGTTGTAATTCCATACAGACAAGAATCTTAAGCAGTTGATGCAATGCCTCCCCAATGTAGGTCCTACGACTTGTAAGCTGAAACAAAATAGCTAAGAGGCTCCTCTGATAATGTATCAAGATGACATGAGAACAGGCAGGAGTTATGAAACGTGTTGTATGGCTTAAGAAAAATCTTGGCAAGAAACAATATACAAACATAACATGATGGTCTGAGAGATCTCTTTAATTCCATTAGCTCAAGATTCTAAGACAGTCATATTAATGACTGAATGAATTTTCTCTGCAATCGTAATTTAACATTTTGCCATGAGAATCTACATTATGTGTTACAGAAATTATTTAAGTAGTATTTTCATGCTGTATCTGTTGTGTACATTTTTATTGTTTGTGCATGCACATAAAACCCTTTATTTTACTTGAATGTGTCACAGAAAATAAAACACTCTGAAGGAGGACCATAAGAAGTTGAGAGAAGTAGGGAGTTAGTACAATATGAAAACTACATTGCAAAATCAAGCCCTGGTTATTCTAGTGACAAATCTAATGTAAATAAAACAATGCTTATGGTATTATTGTCTATAATTCTGACATATTGCTAATATTTTTAGGAGATATCTTTGTGAAATATCATTGTGTTTATGATATCATTGTTTTTGTGAGATATCATTGTGTTTATGAGTACTGGAAAGTGCATGTATTGTGATTGTGCTATGTGTCTGTGTTTGAGTGTGTGTGTGTGTGTGTGTGTGTGTGTGTGTGTGTGTGTGTATGCTCAGTATGGGTCTGTTTTTAACCTCACCCTAAAAATCCAATAAAAGCTTTACATCTGATTTTTGTTTTTAATCTAGTTTAATAACTAACAAAATATTATATTCAAAGAATGAACTGATAAGATCTGAATCTGCAGCTTCAACATAAGCCTTGTTATTGGGACATAAGGGTGCCTCTGTCTATGTGGTTGATTGCTCTACCAAAAACATTCTGTCATATAACATAAGTGCACCCATTAGAAAATTTGTTGGTTTGCTTCCAAAACTAAATCTTCCTCAACTGTATTTACATTCTCAAGCTGCATGACCAATTAGCACAGATGGAAGAAGTCAAACTAGGAGTTTATTTTACCGCAGTTCTACAGAATTCAGAAGTTTTCACACAATACACCCCATTTATAGGTGACTCTGTGGAGTTCGTTGATTCTTGGTGTCCCTTAGCCTATAATCCACCACTCTATCATACTGTCCTTTTAGCACAGTTGGTCTAAGATTGCATACTCTCTAAATATTCATGTAAATGGAAAATTCATTTTATCTTCTAGAAGCAAGTTAGCTTCCTTTACAACTTAAACATCTCTTTGTAGATAGAGTTTTCCTGTCCTAGCAGCTGCTTCTAAAGTATCTTACTGAGCTTATATTACTTATAAATGCTCAACCAATAGCTCAGGCTTATTACTATAGCTCTTCTAACTTAAATTAACCCATTTCTATTAATTTACAATCTGCCACTTGGCTTGTGACTTTACCTTTCCTCCTTCATGTCCTGCTCCCTCTGCATCTCCTGTTGACTCTTGACTCTGCCCTTTCTCTTCCTAGAATTCTTCTAGTCTGACTCTTGTGTTCCTTCTCTTCATGTCCAGCTCTCAGAAAATCAACTTTTTATAGCCAGTGAGAGGTCCTGTTCATAGTGTACAAAAATACTGTTCCACAGCATCTCATCTTTAGTCGATATCTTCTATACAGTTATCATAAACTATAGTGTTTTATGTGTGTCTATCTTAACAACTTTGCATTTTTGTCTGTAATGATTGCATAGTGGAGATGTAAGTTAATCATCTGTTAACCTTGCTTTTATAACATGAGAATATCTTTTCACTTTGCCATGCATATAGGCAAAATTCTTCATCAAGGACATCTGGAAGAGGTATAAGAAAATAGCATATTTATCTTATTTTATTGATAAGGACCATAATCTAAAAGAAGTGTCTTTTCTTCATGATCTGAAATTGGAGATGCATCACCTTAGTATGGCCTCAAGCTACCACTTAAACACCATGGATGCTAAGCCATTGTCTAGTTGTGATTGTATGGCTTGATGGCTTGAGGACTACTCCAAGCCTACTCTGTTGGACTCACACTTCTACAAATCTATATATTTTTGTGATTCATAAAACCCCTGACACCAACTATTGCATATTGGTAGCATTAATATAAGATATATCTTATCTCTATTATTGTGGGATTATACAGTATATAAAAAATTGTAATCACTAACAAGGTGGTGGTGGTACATGCCTTTAATCATAGCACTTAGGAGGCAGAGGTAGGCAGATCTCGTGAGTTCAAGGCCATTCTGGTCTACAAGACATAGTTCTAGCACAGCTAGGACTCTTATACAGAGAAATCCTGTCTAGAAAAGACAACAACAAAAAATTGTAAACGCATTCTTAATTTCTCTCTTGATACATGGTCTCTCATCTCCCTTCCTTGGCTTCTGGCTAATATTCTATTTTTTAGCCTAGTTGGATAGTTTTTTAGCTTTTTATTCAGAAGCCTATGTAATTTTATCACAAATACGATAAATTCCAAAGAGACCTCTATATAATTACTAAGATTTTAAATAAAATATTTAAGTAAAAAATAGTGTTTTTTAAACACATTGGTGCTTTAAAATAGGATATTTACTTCATTGATCAAAAATCATATTTGAAAATTTTGTGAGTGAAATAGTTTAAATTATTCTTTTGTTCAGTCTTAATTATTATTATACATGAACAATTATGCAATTAAGAATTACAACTTGGACCTCACAGATGTTTAATAACCCTAATTTGTAGTAATATTTTTTCCAAATATATTTTCTAAAAGAGATATTTAATCATCCAAATATGAATTCAGGATGAATATGTGACAGAAAAATACTGGATTTTAAGTATATTAATGGAAATTCTATCTTTCTAACTACCTACCTATATATCCTTGTATCTACCTATCTCTCAGTTATTTGTAAGATATTAATACATATTAAAATAAATGTCCAGCTATATTTATAACTTTATAATATATATATTTGTGATTCCCTTGTTTTGATTTGCTCTAAAACAATTCCCTGTTTTCCATGTCTGGGCACGTGATATTCTGCTGCTTAGCACAAATTCACCATTTTAAACACCATTATTTTCAGTGATTATGACTCATTATTCAACTATGTCCAACAATTCCATGTAATTATTGATGTTATCTATCTACCTATGTATTTATGGATGTATGTATCAGTCTATATAGTTATCTATCTAATTGAATAAATATATATATATCTGTATATTTGTGTACATAGATAGATTTATATGTGTACATGTATCCATTTATGTATTTATCTATCTTTCTTTCAATCATTTCTTTTTCAATTTATCTTCATCTCTTTAATTTAATGACTGAAACATTTTAACTATGCTATCTATGTTATTCTGTTTAAAATTCTATATTCCACATACAGAAACATACATTTTGATCTTTTGAATTTTAATACAATGAGTTAGATATATTCTCAAAATTCATTTGAAAAATTTTATAGCAAAGTATTTCTGAATAAACATGGCCTTCACTTTTATTTATCATTCCCTGTTGGTAAAGCAACATTATAAACCAGAGCCACATCCTGTAAATCAGAGTGAGAGCTCTAAAATGAGCAGCAACAAACTATCTCTGAGGGATGAAGTTAGTGCTTCTCATGTAGCATTGAAAAAAATGTGAATTATTATAATTGCTATACTCTACACATAAGGCAATGTAAAATTGCCTGTTAAAATTGAAACAATAAATAAACTGAAACTTACTTCTCAGAGACATGTTCTATCTTTTCTAAATAAATATGGTCAGCATAATCAAAATATTTATAGGTGATTATTTAAATACAACATCACTTGTCTGTAAAATATATATATATATATGCCTAATTATAGCACTAGAAATGATAAGAAATATATGGATTACATATGATTTATATAAATAGATGTTAACTATGCATATAGAAAATATATGAAAAATACATTATAAATATAGTGTGTATGATGTACAGACATTATATAGAACTCAGTCATATGCTTGGACTTATACAACAACCAGTCTGTTAACAAAAGAAATAAAAAGGAAGTCCTATCTGGTTGCAGGAGATGACCAGTTTAAGTTCTGTATCTCTCATTACTAAGAGTCTTAGCTAGGGTCATCATGGAAGATTCTGGGAATTTCCATTGCACTAGGTTTCTAGCTCATCCCCCAGATGCCTCCCTAACCCAGATTCCAAACTCTCTCCCTCCACCTGCACCAACCTGATTTCTTCCCTCTACCACCCCCAGTCTCTGACTCTTTTACCTGATTTTGGAAAATTTTCCCTCTTTCTGGGTTTCTTTATTTAGCCTTAATATTTGGGGAAGTGCCTACTGTTATTGCAGCTTTTTATCCATGTTTGGTTGATATCCTTGGAAACCCTGGACCTTTTTGAAGGAAAATGAAGGAGGAATGGGTGGGGTGGGGGGTGGGGGGGCCTGGGAAGAGGAAAATGTGAGTGGGATGAGAAGAGAATCAATTATGTATAAAAAGAAAATAAACAAATTTTAAAAAATATTGAAATTTGCTTTATAAGACAAAGTCACCCATCATCTTTTGTATTATATCTTAGATTTTATTTCTGCACTAAAGACTTGTTTCTAAAAATATACTTTAATAATGTGGTTGTTTGAATGACAATGGCCCTAATAGGCTCTTATACATAAATACTTGGTGCCCAGTTGGTAGAACTGTTTATGAAGGATTTGAAGACATGATATTGTTTAAAGGAAGTGTGTCACTGGAGACAGACCAGACTCTGTTTCTGTGCATCAAGCTTATGTATCCAGTGTAAGCTACTGCTTCAGACCAAACCTGTCAGCTTGTTGCAATGCCTCCCACCATGACGGTCATGGACTCGTCCAGTGAAACCATAATTCTCCAATAAACTTTTTTCTTTTATTCATTACCTTAATCATGGTTCCTCTTTACAACAACAGATAAGTAACCAAGACAAATAACATCATTAATCATTTACTAAGTCCCATAATTTCTTTACACACTGCTGACCACCTATTGCATGAAAAGCTTATATGAATCTTAATATAGTAAAACTATAGTTGCACTAATATAATGTGATCATACAGTCTCACCAATAAAGGAAAATGTTTACAACGATGGATGGAAATTCAGAGTTTATTTATTTGAATAAATATAATGGACAACTTTCTAATGAAAGTAAATAAAATCTAGTATAAAATGGAAGACTCTATTTCTCTTTTTTAACTATATATGCATTTTAATAACTTAAGTAATAAGATATATATATAAATATATGTAACTTTATTTTGTTTTTTTTTCTTCTGTAGGGCATTTTTATTTTTTTTAAAATTTATTTATTTATTAAGGATTTCTGCCTCCTCCCCGCCACCGCCTCCCATTTCCCTCTCCCTCCCCCGATCAAGTCCCCCTCCCTCATCAGCTCAAAGAGCAATCAGGGTTCCCTGACCTGTGGGAAGTCCAAGGACCGCCCACCTCCATCCAGGTCTAGTAAGGTGAGCGTCCAAACTGCCTAGGCTCCCCAAAGCCAGTACGTGCAGTAGGATCAAAAACCCATTGCCATTGTTCATGAGTTCTCAGCAGTCCTCATTGTCCGCTATGTTCAGCAAGTCCGGTTTTATCCCATGCTTTTTCAGACCCAGGCCAGCTGGAGCTGAACAGAGAATTCTCAACAGAAGAAGTTCAAATGGCCAAAAGACACTTAAGGTCATGCTCAACTTACTTAGCGATCAGGGAAATGCAAATCAAGACAACTTTAAGATACCATCTTACACCTCTCAGAATGGCTAAAATCAAAATCACCAATGATAGCCTTTGCTGGAGAGGTTGTGGAGAAAGCGGTACACTCATCCATTGCTGGTGGGAATGCAAACTTGTGCAACCACTCTGGAAAGCAGTGTGGCGGTTTCTCAGGAAATTCGGGATCAACCTACCCCTGGATCCAGCAATACCACTCTTGGGAATATACCCAAGAGAGGCCTTATCATACAACAAAAGTATATGCTCTACTATGTTCATAGCAGCATTGTTTGTAATAGCCAGAACCTGGAAACAACCTAGATACCCTTCAATGGAAGAATGGATGAAGAAAGTGTGGAATATATACATATTAGAGTATTACTCAACAGTAAAAAACAAGGACTTCTTGAATTTTGCATACAAATGGATGGAAATAGAAAACACTATCCTGAGTGAGGTAAGCCAGACCCAAAAAGAGGAACATGGGATGTACTCACTCATATTTGGTTTCTAGCCATAAATAAAGGACATTGAGCTTATAAATCGCGATCCTAGAGAAGCTAAATAAGAAGGTGAATCCAAAGACAAACATATGGGCATCCTCCTGAATATTAACCTTCATCAGGCAATGAAAGGAGACAGAGACAGAGACCCACATTGGAGCACCAGACAGAAATCTCAAGGTCCAAATCAGGAGCAGAAAGAGAGGGAGCACAAGCAAGGAACTCAGGATTGCGAGGGGTACACCCACACACTGAGACAATGGGGAAGACTCTATTTCTGACACATAACTAATTTATTTACACCATATTTGTCACTTACCAATAGTTAATTTGCTTGTCTCAAGATTGTATTTATATTTATATAAATATATGTATTTTTACTCACAAGAATTTATGGTAAAACTATGAAAAAATAAGCATGACTCTCACTTTACAAGTAGTCACATGACTTAGTTGATACCCACACCTTCTAAGTTTCTTAGTCTTTTGGCAACTGTTTAGGTGGGTAAAACTCTCAGTTTTAGAACTTGTTTCCCTTCTACTTTTCTTGCCCTGATTCTGTTCTTATAGTATTTCCATTGGCTTAAGTCACAGGTACGCAACCCTAAAATACAGGCTTTGTGCATACCTAACATACCATGTCCCCTCACTTAAACAAAGCCCTAAACTTACTTTCATGAGCCACCCCAGCACTAGACACCACAGTTAACACCATAATTTTATCTTCGGTTTCCCACACCTGTGGATGTCAAGGTGAGCAGTTATCATTCTTAACTTCATGTTTAATGAAATCATGGTGTTTCCTGTTGAAGTGGTATATTTCTCTGAAATTAATAACCCCAGATCTGTGGGTTTTAAAATCCCAGCAAAAAGAATCAAAAGTTTTAGAAATGGTTTGCTGAGTATCAGTGAATGGTGGCCTTCTCTAGTTCATACCATGGGTCCTGTGCCCACCCTGCCTGTCACAAAGGCTGCATTGAACACTGGATATGCCTTCAAGGAAGATTTTCATAGCTCTGAAAATATTTTCATGTTCATCACACTGCAGCTGAGATTTTAAGAAGCTATTTCACTTTTCTATCAAGCCAGCTGCTTCAGGACATTGAAAAATGTTTCAAGATGAATGAATTTGATCAGTCTCTGTGGAATTCAAATAAAGGAATGGAGTCCTTTGAATAACTTCTTTTACTGGAAAGTGATATTCTCGTTTAAATTAAAGCCTTTGTAGGACATCAAATGGTAGATCAGACATATTTTAAGTCCATTGATGGTAATTTTGATAGAAGATTATATGCAGAAAAGGCCAGTTCACGCCTCATACATCTTTTCTAGGGACAAAGTTCTGCATTTTCCCTGAAGGAACTAGTCCCCAATGCACACAAACTGTCACCAAGAAATTCTCAGATCATCCATCGTAGTAGTGCCATATTGAATGTACATTGTCAATCTCTGTTTTGTTAAGAGTACACATCCATTGGTGGACAACACATATAACAACATATCCTTGGTGAGTAGGGATATATGTATTACCAAATCAATTATCAACCTTACTCTGGGGCATCCAGTCACTGTCTTTATGGGTATTTGATGTAACTGGAGAAGGATGGCTTGTTAGCCACAGAATGGGCCATTCTATTCATTCAAATGAGAACATTCTTCAGTGACAGATACCTCGGGTGAGCATTTTCATGGGACACATAATATCTTCACATATTTTGCCTGTCCAAAGAGATTTATTCACATTGTTCCCCAAAGGTTTATTTATCACTATCACCGTTTTTTCATATACTTTTTTATGATACTTCTTTTGAAAATCTGAGTCTGATCATCCAGAAAAGTGACTGGCTTAGTCAGTAAGCATATAAAAGAAATCAAACCAATTATCTTTGCAAGAAAGATGAACAACCAAGGCAGTCTAGAATTCTGTCTCTGAGAGGATTTATTTTCACCATTTTCCTTCACGGGCTACCCAGGGAGTCTGGAGAGACTGTTGTCCACTTCTCTAAAAATTGTGGAAGACACCTGAAGAATGACATCTGTACTTGATCTCTGATCTACACAAATTCATTCCCCAACACACACACTTACACACACCTACATAGCTAAACTATAAGAACCATTATGTTGTTAGGTGTTATACATTCTCACAATTTGAAATATTAATAGTATTTTCATTTAAATAATGTTTCACATGTTAATGAATAAGAAACTAATCTTTATGGTGTCCTGTCTGTTATTCTCAGTATCTTTGATAAGAACACATATTGAATTTCAACAGTATAATAAATATAAGCAGTGATGCTTACTCAAATTAAATATATTCTATCTTTTATTACCTATGGTAAAAAGCATACCAAGGACATTAAAAACTGATCATTTATTTTTATTCTCCTAATACAATAGTTTGTTTGGAAAGACTAACAATGATTATGTTTTTATCTGTCATTTGAGAGGGAAACTCCAAAAGATTTTCTCATAAAATTGGCTCATTCATATTGATGGTGTTTTTCACAGTGCACAGTGCCATCTATTGGATAGTGTAATTCCCAAGGTGAACTTAATGTTTCATTTTTTTAAACATTTCAAGTAAGTACATTTTTAATAAAGTAAAGTAACTATAATCACCCACACAAAAGATTGGTGGTTCACCCATATAAATCTTCAAACAAATTCCCAATAATTTTAGTTAATTATCATTAAACATAAGAGTACATAAAAGTTAGAAAGGATTTAATTTAATAGATTATATTTAAGAATCAGAAAGACAACCTTTCTGAATGTACTTTGAAATTCACCTTCAGGGTAGTATGCACTTTAGCACTGATTTCATGGCTACAGAATTATAATCTTAGAAATAAGGATCTTAATATTAAGTTAGCTAAGAAATAATATAATTTGTATAAATCACCCAATAATTTGCATAGAAATGAGAAGGTTTTTCTGATAAAGAAGCCACAAAGAAGGAAACATTTTAAAAACCAGGAGTAAATGTCTAAACATTTTGAGTATATATTTGTTGAAATGACACTTTATAATAGTTTGCATATGTCCAGGAATGGTCCTCACAATTTCTTATTGCATCTTTTACATGCTTTGAACACAGATGTAATATATTCACTAAAAAAAATATGTGTGCCAGCACCATTTGTTAAAGATGCTTTCTGTCTTCCATTGTATACTTTTAGCTCCTTTGTGTTTGTATAAGCCTAACACACAGAAGATGCCCACAGCTGAAGCATTGCACAAAACGCTTTACCTTATTCTGACCAGTGATCCTTCATAATAGGGAGCACTTTTCTCAGTTTCCACACAGACTAGGATGCCCTACAGACATGTGATGTATGACTTAACATTTGATAGAATTGATAAAAAGGAAAAACAAAAGTTACATAGGCAACCATGAATTACATTTTATATTTTTCCTTTTTCCTGATATTTTTGCTATTCCATATCTTTCTATTGAAAAATAAATCACTAATGTGCTGATAAAAAAGTCTGTTGATTTTATTACTAAAGCAATAGTAATACTTGTAGTAATAACTAGTATAGTAATAACAAGTATTTTCTTATTTGTTTACTAAAAATCAAATTATAGCCACAAAGACAAAAAGACAAGTCATTCTACATAGCACATCATGGACAGCCAGAGTCCTGACCTGAGGAAACAATTCTTTTGCATTGAAGCTCTTTTCTAAGGTTCTTTTCACTTTGGTGTTTAATTGTATTCATATAAGAATTCCTAGATGATCTCCATTTCTGCACAGAGAAGATGACTAGCTAAGTCAGACAATCAATAAAACTATGAATGTGATGCTTGGCATTCTATAAACTAAACAGAGAGAGGTTCATCTTTCAAGCTGGTGGAATGTTACAGATGTAATTAAAGCATTCCATATCTGTGGTGATCTATTAATTAGTCATTTATCTGAACATAAATTAGAAATTTACCCCATGTGTGATAAGAGTGACACAGGAATGTAAAAAGTGTCAAACGATGCCACATGGGAATCTTCTAGTTTATAGACAAGTAAAGTTGCAATCTAACATATCTGAAGATGGAAAACTTAGGCTTCTCCTAATAAAATTCATGTGTTTTGTCCTTATGTCAACTTCTCTCTTTAAACAATTTGAACCATAATTTTATTCAATATTGTTAAATATCAACCTACTGCCTGGAAATCTCTATGATCAACATCATCACCACCACCACCACCACCACAACCACCATCATCATCATCAGAAAAAGGACTAATTGAAAACTCCTTGAGTAACTATTGGAAAATTTAACTGGGGGTTCACACCTTTGAGAAACATATGCTCTAAGTAAGGACTATAAGCCTCAGCCTCTGTTGTGGACTATTTAACTACAAACATGTGTTACATTTTCTTATGCTGCAAAATATTGCCTTTACTGTATAAAAGTGTGTTACGTTTGCTTCTTCTTCATTTGTTAAATGATGTGAGATATGCTGCATTTGTTTAATTATGAAAAGATCTGTACTTATTTCACCTTGCTTGTCAAGGGTACCTGATTGGTCTAATAAAAAGCTGAACAGCCAATAACTAGGCAGGAGAGGGATAAGTGGGGCTAGTAGGAAGAGAGAATAGGAGGAGAAATCTGGGCTCGAATATAATGAGAATAAAAGAAGTGAGCAGAGAACAAGGAAGAAGGAGAGGATCATATCTGGGGCAGAAGTCAGACAGCCACTAGCCAGACATGGAGACAGAAGGAAACTAAGATATACAGAAATAAAGGTAGAAAGCCCCAAGGCAAAATGTAGATGAAGAGAAACTGATGAAAAGAAGAGCTAGGCTGAGGCCAAGGCTTCAAACAAATAACAAGTCTCTGTGCCATGATTTGGAAACTGTTTAGTGGCCCAAAGGAAAAGGCCTGGTACAAACCACATATAGAAAATGTTCTCTACCTTGCTATTACCCAGTAACTATAACTAATATTACTTATTATTCTTTTATGATCATGTGGCAACATTGCTACATGTCAGGAGACAAGTTCCTTAAAGATGTTTCATCTGAAAGTCTACTCTCTATTCCAGCTTAGTTATTTCTTGTGCGGAACTATGACCTGCTGTACATTGATGAGAAAATTTAACAACTGGCAAAGACAATGGATAGCTGGAGAAAGTTCTGAATGTGGGAGAAAAAAAATGGACTCTTTCAACAAATTTCAATCAATAATTAAAAGAAACATGTTGCAGTAGGAGGTTCTTGTCATTTAAAATTCTGCCTCAAAGATGCATACGTTTATATAAAATAAATTACTGATGGTTGTGAGAAAGACTCTTTGTATGTGGCTTGCATATTGTGTGGGATTTTTAGAACCTATCATATTCAATTGCATTAGACTTGCTTCCTATTAGTTTTGTGATGTCTGCAAATACTTGAGCCCGAAGTTAAAACCAGTACATGTATATTGAGGAGAAACTTCTATGAGCCCAAACTTCTCAATTATGAGGTGGAAGCTGGAAAGTGATATCTTAAATTGCTTTTCGTAGTTGTATTGCTTCTTATATTTTCAATTCTCTTCCCTGGAATGAGTGGGTGTGGTAGGTGGAGAGGTCAGCATTCCCAGATCTGCTTGATCAGATTTTCAATTTTGCTGTATAGCGCTGGACTCTGTTATAAACAACAGAAATTATATCCCCTCCTCCCCTCAGGTCACCTTGTTTTCCCCTGGAGGTTTTGACGAAGTGAGTCTGTCTCTTTGGCGCTTATGGTAGAAACATATTCTATTTCCCTGATTATGCTTTAAGAATAAACCTGGGTTTCAAGGCACAGAAGATAGATTAGAATCTTTAATATTCACACCTGTTATGTTACTTTTTCTCATTTTATGTTTTTATCCTTATTCCCCACCCCTTACTTCTTTGCTCTCTTTCCTAACATTCAACATGGTATCCTTTTTAACCCTGTCATGTCAATCTGCATCTGCATAGCCACTGTGTTGATGGAAGTAAGGAGTATGAATCAAGATGATGAGAAACAATATGCTTGTCCCGTCCTTTAAGACAGATTAGGGAAGAGCCTGGCCAATAATACTGAGAAATGCAAGTGACAAATACTCTTTTATTTCACATGATTATATCACATATTACAGAAAAATCTTAAAAAATAATTGTCTTCATTCATCACGCATTTTTACTTTTAAGAGAAAGTGACTTTTAATGATGAATGTTTGAGTTGAAGACATACTACACTGCATAACTATTGCATACTTGTGGAAATTTCCAGAGCATCTTAGTGTGCTGATTATGTTTACATGAAATTTCTATTTTAATTAGACATTAACTCTAACAAGTGATTTATGTATTGGTGAGTTCAAAACTTGTACTTAGTTGTGCAACTATAGTAAGTATATTCTAACATTATTAGATAGCATATTAGAATAACATATTCTAATGCTATTGCAATGCCCAGAATGCATTAGTTCAAATGAAATATTCAGATTTTGTGCTTTAATAAAAATGATCATTGTGTGTTCCTTGTGCTGCATTATAGCCTTTCTCTTTCTTTTCCAGTCCAAGGACCCTAAGGATTTAGGGGTTGGTGTACAGACATAGCCAAGTCCAAGGTCCACATTACATACAACCAGCCCAGAAAGTGTCAGTGAAATGGTATCACAAAATCCTCAGCAAAAAGACAAGAATCTCATAGGTAGTAAACCCCAAATCACTGATGAATGTGCATTTTGTCAATAAACAAAACAAGAAGGCCCATGAGAAGAGGTAGGCAAAAACTTCAGAAAAAAAAATGTGTGCACAGGCTGACCCTGCCACATCCCTGGTGAAGCTTCAAGAAATTAAAGGGTCCCAACCACAAGCTCTACTAGCATGCTTTCATTCTCAACTTACTGTTATGAAATGGATATGAGTCTCCAAACTAATACTAAACAGGCCTGACCATACTTAGCTTTTGAGAACAGGCAAGATTGGGAATATTCAGGGTGGTATGGCCATATGGTGATCACTGACAGGAGAACCAGGATTTATCCCTAGTACAAGAACTGACTTTTTTAAAACCCATTCTTTGTGGAGAGATACTGTGTTCAGTCTAGACAAAGGAGAGATTGCTTGGTCCTGCCTCAAAGTGATGTGCCAGACTTTGTTGACTCCCCATGGGAAGCCTTACCCTCTCTGAGGAGTGAATGAGGGATGGATGGGGGAAAGGTGAGGGGAGGGGAAGGAGAGAAGGGAGTGGGAACTGGGATTAGTATATTAAATGAGAAAAGATTGTTTTTTAAAAAATAATAATTATAGTAGTAAGTAATAATAATAAAAGAGAAACAGATGTGTAGCGACATAGCCAAAAGTCTGGTCAGAAGATATTCCAATCAAAGGCCAAGCACAAAAAAAGGCTTAGGTCATAGGTCTGGTCCAGGCATCAGTTCCTGCTTAGATTTCTAAATGGGCTCAAGTCCCTTTGAAGGCCCTGTAGAACAGTCCTCAGGCAGCCAACATCACACAAGTGAACTGACACGACCCTCTACCCAGCTAAGATAGCAGGTGGCTGCTGAATAGTTTTTACAAATCATCTTGATGCAGGATATGTTTAAATTGCTTATATTTTGTTGTAAGGAAGCTGCTTGTTCATTTCCTCCCAAAATAATCACACAGAAACTTTATTAATTGAATCACTGCTTGGCCCATTAGCTCTAGCTTCTTATTGGCTAGCACTTACATTTTAATTTAACACATCTTCATTAATCTGTTCATCACCATGAGTTCGTGGCCTACCAGCAAAGTTTCAGCACATCTGTCTCCAGCAGCAGCTCCAGGTTTTTTCTTGACTCTGCCTCTTTTCTCCCAGCATTCTGTTTCGTTTACCCCTCCTAACTCTGTACCCCTATAGCGCTGCTATAGGTCCAAAGCAGTTTCTCTATTCACTAATAGTAATGACAGCTTACAGACAGAAATCCCACATCAATATTTAAAATGCCTGTTTTAAATAATGAAGTGTGTATGTGATACATGTGTTTACAAATGTTACTTCTTTATAATCTTCCTGCAATGATAATCATTTCAAAATATGGATAATTGTGGGAAATAATGAGATGGCTCCACAGGTATAGATATTTGCTGCCAAGTTTGATGATCAGAGTTCAATTCCCATAATCCAAGTACACTATAGAGAATCCATACTTGTAAACACACATTCACACCAACATAGGAACATGCATGCACAGGAATGAACACAAATGCCACATACATTTTAAAGTAAAAATAAAATAAAAACATACAATTGTGAACTTAGAGCAGTTTTGAAATACACAAGCAGCATTATTACACTTATTTTCACTCATCAGGCATGCCACTGTTTCTTAGTTTTCCTAATAGACATCTGAATGTAAAGAAAATGATGTATTCTGAAGTTAAAAATATAGTCAAATACATAAGTAATAAACCAGAGATTAAAACTCAACTTTAATGTGGTATGTATTTGATGAATTCCAATTAAACTAACAATTGTTTTAGTATTAGCAATTCATTAATAATTTCTAAATAATTATATATTTGTATACAACTATTTACATTATAATAATTTAACTAAGCTTTTATTGACACTTATCTAAAACAGGTAAAGTATTAAAACATGGAATGGAGTATTATTGAGCTGTAAGAATGCAGGCAGTGAATGGAAAGATGCTCAGTGGTTAACGGGACTTTGTGTTACTGTGCAGGACCTGGGTTTGCTTCCTAGCACCCATAGTGTGGTCCATGATGGTTTGTGACTTTAACTTCAGATGACTTGACTTTCTCTTCTCCCTTCAGTAGCAACCAGGCATGTATGTGATGCAAACATGTGGATGCACGCAGAACATTTATTTGCATAATATAAAAATAAATAAATATTTAAAAATAGAATAGAATCATAGCATTTATAAGGAAGTTGGAGGAATTTGATATCTTCTTCTCTTAAGAAGAAAGAAAGGAAGAAAGGAAGGAAGGTAGGAAAGAAGAAAGAAAAAGAAAGACAAAGAGAGAGAGAGAAAGAGAGAGAGAGAGAGAGAGAGAGAGAGAGAGAGAGAGAGAGAAGCAGACTCGCAAAGACAAGCACCATGTTGTTTCTCTCGTATGTGACTCCATGTAGGAACTAAACAGACATTAAATAAGAGACTGCTGTTGTTTTATTTACTTTTGGGGGCCTCACCATCCAGTTCTCCCAAAAATAGATGCAATTTTATTCTTAATTATGAATGTATGACCTTAGCTTCTCTTGTTTCTTGCCAGTTTTTCTAACTTAATTTTTTTGTATTTTTCTTTAACTACATTTTGCCCTGGGACTTTTTTTTTTTAACCTTTCTTTATTCTATGACTTTCTTCCTTTCTTATTCCATGATTGGCTGTATGGTTGACTGGCCCCTGGTGTCCTCCTCTCCTTCTTTTTTTGCTCTTTGTTCCTCGTTGCTCAAGCATAGATTTCCCCTCCTATTTATTCTCCCTGCCTGCCATTCCTGCCTATCCTTTCTCCTGCCTTGTTATTGGCCCTTCAGGTCTTTTATTAGGCCAATTAGGTGTTTTAGGACAGTCAAAGTAACACAGCTTCACAGAGTTAAACAAATGCAGCATAAATGAATGCAACACCGCTTTGCCAACACATCTTAAATTAATATTCTACAAGAGACTATTCAGTTACAAAGAAAAAGGTGATCAAGAGAGTGAAGAGGTAGAAATGAAGGCTAATCATCAAAATACTTCTGTTAAAATGCATAGAGAAATACGTATTTTTCATTGTCAATATACAGCAGTAAAATATGTAAAAATAAATTGATATTATCTTATACTTTATTTTATAATTTAAATATGGGCTTATTAGCAAGAATCAATTTATAATTTGAACAATACAATTTCTGTATTTTGTTTTATCTTGTTTACCATCTTAAGAGATATTTTACTTTCATCGTATGACTAGGGATTTTAATATAGAAATAATATATCACTAGAGGTGTCATGACAGCTCCTCCTGATAGATTACACAAAATACCATACTGTGAACACACTGGAAACATTTATTGTGATATTAGTCATCAGTTATTATGATCCTAAACAAAGTAAGGTCATAACATATTAAATGGCTTTCATTATTGAATTCCTATAAAAACAATTTTATATCACACTGTGTATTCCTCATTTGTATCTTCTTGTTGGAATTGTTTAGTTTTCATTATTATTTTGAACTATCTAGTTTCTTCATAAACACGGAACCTTTCTAGTAATGCTGGTTTCAAAATGATTTATAAGTCAAACTGTAAATCCTCTCCCTGTGAACCTTGCATTTGCTTCAACTTTGAATAAGAAACCAGTCATCCTTTGACCCTTGCTTCAACACAGATAAATGTATTATTTTTATTGGTTCATAAATCATATCCTATATTCTCTCAACATATGTTCCTTCAAGTGCTGAGAAAAGTTTCTTTAAAAATTTTTGCTTTACTTCTCTGCTGCTGACCCTGTCACACACCTCGGGAATTACACATCCATTTATTCTCTTAGGTCTTAAGTACAAAGCATGTGCTAAACATCTTCTTGGGTTAAGATACATAACACAGGTGCTTTTCTTCATTATCTCAAATATTTTGGAGGAAACACTAGTAACAGAATAAATAAAGTAGTATACTGTTACTGGAATACATGCATGAGAAAACTTCTATCAGATCACAGAGAAAAATCACTTCTAAAAGTGGTAAAAATTCAGATAAGCTTCAGAAAGTAGTATAGCATTGATAGGATTTTAGCAATTGTTCAGGTGAGCTGGAGAAAAGACAATGTATTTGATTGATAGCACATGCAAACACCATTCCATGTTAATTGCTGAGACAAAAGAGGAAAGTCTGAGGTTGATAACTCAGAAGAAAAGAGGGGTATAAAGTACATTTAAACAGTATTCCCAAGGATCAAATGCACTTACATATACTACATTTCATAATAATAAACAATTTAAACAATGTAAGAAGAGTTTTATAGGTTAAGAACTGGGGAAAATGAAGATGAGCAAAAATCATTATGCACCTAAAAAATTATGCAGAAGAGTACCATGAAACTTGCTTAACACTTCCTCTGTGGATAAGATCTTTGGAAGGATGTAGTAGTCATGGGTTTACATACTTCATTATATTTATTGATTAATGTATTATGATAGGTTGATATAACAGAGAAAATGATTAAATAGGTAAATATTCTTTTTTAAAGATTTATTTATTTATTTATTATGTATACAGTATTTGCAGTGCTCTGCCTGCAGGCCAGAAGAGAGCACCAGATCTCAATACAGATGGTTGTGAGCCACCAAGTGGATGCTGGGAATTGAACTCAGGACCTTTGGAAGAACAGGTGGTATTCTTAACCACTGAGCCATCTCTCCAGCCCTGTAAATATTCTTTCAAGCAAAATAAAACTAAATTTGGTTGATAAAGTAATGCAATGACAAGAAATGAGAACTTCAGTAACTTAGAAAACTGATATGTATTTACTTGTGAGTTGGATCTGAATCAGTAGCTCAGAATTGTGAGCACTGATTTTTAACACATTGAAGTTGCCATTTGTTTGAAGAAAATGTGAATTTCACATTTTGGGGTGATTTTGGAGTTTTGCATTCGCACATTCATTTCTTGATATGTAGGTGAAGAGTGTTCACATATGCTGGACTTGTAGTATGTTTAGTAGTGATCACCAGCACTCTGCCCCTGTTGTGCTGCTACTGCTATAGGAAATAGCGATGAACAAGAAGTAATCAAGGAATGTTCAGACCAGGAAACATGAATATCAACAAATACAAACTTTCAATTCACCAAAGCTGCAAGAAAAAGAAAAGCCAATAAAATGATGAGTTTGCTCTTTGTAGAAATTTTGTGAGAACTGAATCTTACAAGAATTAGAAATTAAAAGCTTGAATTGGAGCATGTGTGATTTTACTAGGGAAAGTTTAAAGCCAGGAAAGCTAATGTTAGAATGCTAGAGAATAGCATGACTTGAGAAAAATCAAAGATAGCAGGAGTGAAAACTGATGAGGATAACATAATGTACAAAGTAGCCATAAGAGTAATTTAGAGTATTTTGGTTAGTGGTTTTTATAAATAAAGGTGTTCAGAGTGGGGATTGATTCATGTACATACACAAATATGCACAGAAATGTAAAAAGAAAAAATCTCAGAGTACAAAGGATTGCTAACAGCAAAGACCGTGAGCTAGCATTTTCAATATTCCTATGAAAAGTGACATTGATTAGGAATGTGTGGAAATGGAAGGATTGGAGTGTGAAAAGTATGTAAAATTAGTTCCTTAAAATAGGGGCATAAAGAGAAAGTGGGAAAATACCACAAAACAATTATTTGCTATAATTTAGAGTTCTAGCTTTCAAATATATTGAGGTTAACATTGAGTATGACTTTAGATTTTCTACACTCAGATTTGCAACAAAACAACTTCATAAAATTCTCAACTTCAAGCAGGCAAAATATATGACATACATCCTGCAAAATCTCATAAACAAGAGAAAGGCAAAACATATCTTCATGTAAGTAAGCTGTGCCAGTTATTATTAAAAAAAAACTTTAAGGCAAGTAAAAAGCCATTCAAAATTTTCAATCTGTGTTTTATAGGCTTCTCTTTAGTGCTTTTTTTTATAGTCACTGTTGGTGTTCTGTTGTCACAATATATATAAACAAAATAGGACATGATCACTTCTATATGTAAATATGCTGGCGTTGTTTCTACAGTCTTTGCATAAATTTTCTGGTATTTAGAATAAATAGTGTTCTTAATATCTGCTCACTAGATTTAAAGTAGCCTAGCTGATTCATAAAATAGAATTATATCTTAATGTTTTTCTGAATTCTATTTAAATGTTTGAAAGCTAACTTACCATAAGAGATATGGACTCATTGAAAAATACATTTTCATAATATTTTTAATGGAATGATTTTTCTTTAGGCACATAGCATATTGAAATACTGATTTAAGAATTATTACAAACATAATAGTTAACTTTAAAAAGCATATACTAATGTTAGAACATGCATCTATCTGCTTTCATTCTTATAAGTGTCAGTAGACTATTAATGAGGAATAAAAATCCTCCTCCAATGCATCCAATACTTTCTGAGATTTAAAATAATTCTCACTGTGCAGTGTATAGCATAGAGGCTACCTTGTTATATAAGCATCTTGATTATCAAATATTATAATTTAATGTTACAATGTGTAAAAGTGTCAGAAAAACCATTACAAAGTCTATTTTGGAGATTATAATAGAGATAATAAGTTGCAATTTGGTTTAATGAGTTGCAATTAAGAAACTGTTCCAAGAGGTACATGTGATTTCTTTTAATTATTAGTTATTAGTTTCTCTTGCAAGAGTGTATTTTAAATCACATTATTTTTGCCATGCTAAAGGATAAAATCCTGTTCAACATGTTAATAAGTTACATATTGTAGGTCAGTAAAACTTAACAGAATATATTATTAACATCTTGAAAATCCCTACATCAATCAAGAAAGTGTAATCATTTTCAGGATGCCTGCTGTTTATGGTATGATAAAAATAAGTACCTAATATAGGAATGTGAATTTTGGAATATTTAATAAAAAATCTAAGGCATTTAGTTCATTATGTTTATGTATCCAGAATGATAAATATGTATCTCTACTCATATACTCACAATAACTGAAAATTTTGTTATACTGTTGGGTGCTGATTACCATAGAACTTGCACAGCACACATGAGTTAAAGAGTATGCTATTGGTGTTTAGGAAACTAGATCCAGGGAGGAGTAAATGTATATTCTTTTACATTACTTAAGTTTCTAATGTATAAAAAAATGACTGAGATAAGTTAAAGAAAGAAGATAAATTATTCTTCTTATATGGTTCCAGGACATTAGAATCCACCTTGTGAGACAAGACAGCCAGTGAAGGCATGGCTGCAGAAGCAGGAAGAAGAGAGATCTTATCTTCAGCAAAAATCATGTGAGAAAGGAAGGAATGTCAACTCAAGGTACTATGGGACAATGGCCTTGTGTTGTTTTAACAAAATGCTGATTGGCCAGTAGCCATGCAGGAAGTATAGGCAGGGCAACCAGACAGGAATTAGAGGCAGGGCTATGAGAACAGGAGAATTCAGTCTGTAGTCATCACAGAGGAAGACAGACACAGAGGAAGCAAGATGAGAATGCCTCTCTGATTAAAGGAACCAAGCCACGTGACTAACATTGACATGAATAATGAACTAATTTAAGATGTAAGAATTAGTTAATGAGAATCATGAGCTAATAATCATGATCAGTTTATAATTAATGTAGACCTCTGTGTGTTTCCTTAAGATTGAATGGTTGCAGGACACTGTGGGAAAGAAACTTCTGTCAACAAATGGTGCCAGCGTGGACAACTATATCCACATAAAACCTAAAAGATCTTACAAAGTAATTCTAGACACAAAAGAACAAAGTTAAGCATGGCTTTTTGGTTGCAGCATTTTCTCGGGTGAGCTCTATTTGCTAGAGGCAAGCATGTCTCATTTAAGACAGAATTCCTGACTCAGCTTTAGCTACAAAAAACCTTGAAACTCTTTTAACAGGTCCCACCACCAATCACTTTAAATGGTGTCTAGGAATAGCCAACAGCATGCTTTTTGATGGTTGCAGGGACCTTAAAACTTCATAGAGTTGTGGCAATAAACATGACTCTGGCCAGTATCTCTGCCACGAGGCTAGACTCTCGGAAAGCTAAGAAATAAGGTGGATACAGATGTCAAAGCCATGGCTTTAATCTTAGCCTTATTTCTTAGCAAATTGAAAACTCATGTGGTAAGAGAAATACAGATATACAGTAAAGAGAGATTCAGATGAAAAAAGAAAACATTTGAACAGTTTAGAGTGGTGTTTAAAAATATATGTTTTTTTTGGGAAAGAAAAGAAAAAGGATAAAGTTCTTACAAAGAGAGAAAGCGAGCAGTTGTGTGTGGTAGCACATACCTTTAATCACAACACTTGGGAGGCAGAGGCAGGCAGATCTGTACGAGTACAAGGATAGCCTGATCTACAGAGTGATTTCCAGGACAGCAAAAGATACACAGAGAAACCTGTTTCAAAAAAATATTAAAAATAAAAATAAAATAGAGTTCAAAATGAAGCCATGTAAAGACACTTAGGATGTTGTCTTTGTATTGTTTGTATTGTTTGATAGCTGAGAAAGAAGCAACAGCTACTTAAAGACATTTGGTTATAAATGTTGCTGGATTAATACAACATATATATTTTGAAAATGCCTTGACTTCAAAATTTAACTTAAAAGATATGCTACTTTGGAGATGAGGTTTTATTTTTGTTTCCACATGAAATGAGAGGCTTAAAATAATATAATTATACTTAAATACAACTTTTAAGATCACACAACATAAATTTATTCAATAGCAACCTTATACAAATTGCTGTTTATATAGAGAAAGATTAAGAGTAACACAGAGACTAATTTTACCTGAAAAATGAAATAATAAAATTTTGAGGTGACTTCTTGGGGAGAAAAGTATCATGATATTCCTAAGAAAAATATTTATTATTTGAATGTATTTGATTCTCAAACCATATAAAATATCCCAATGTAAACATAATTTTAGAGTGGAAAATCAAGATTTATTTAAAACTATAAATTTCATATTGAATTGTTTGGCCAAAATTATCTCAGGGCCTGTACCTCAAGGCCTGAGCACAGAGAAAAGCCTGGCTTGAGTCTGAGGAAACTGAATGAGGATGAGACAACAAAATTTAGGTAGATGCCCCTCTAGCCAAAGGGAGGGCTTGGCTGTCCCTCATTGGCTGAATGTACCCCTATATCACATGATGTCACTTAACATATGTAAGCTGATGCTCACAGTCATAAACTGAGTTCCTGCTTTTACTTGACCTCCCATCACGTCTGACTGTCCTGCGTCGTGAGGCTGGATTGTTCTGCTGTCATGGGGCTGTGGAATGAGTGGAAAAGTACTCACCTTTCCCTGGGGACAAAGGAGGCTGAGAAAGCCTAGCATTGAATGAGATACTTGTTTTTGTATATGTTGCTGATAATCATTTCATAATTGTTAGAAAATCAATAATCATAATCAAGAATCAGTGTTATCTATGCATAACCCAAATATTATACTCGAAATTCTTTGCTATACGTAATCCAATCTGGTTTGAGGTTTTATTTTTTTATTT
>NC_022009.1:95734022-95816976 GCF_000317375.1 Microtus ochrogaster | reverse complement strand
CTAACCAACCCAATTATAAAATGGGGCACTGAGCTGGTTTGAGGTTTTAAAGATTCACTTTATTCACTGAAAAAAATAAAAAATCACAACTTGTCTGTGCTTTACTTGGAAATCTACTATGTTAGAAAGAAGCTTGTCCAGGGTTACATAATGTTAGCTTGTACAAAAGCATTAGAGCTAGAATTAGAGGGGTGAATGAGAAAATTTAGAATGCGTGATCTGAACACTATAGATAAGGACTTGCAGGACAGCAATAAGTTCTAAGAATTTTGCTGGATTGTAGCAATAGAAGATAACTATTAATATGCCTATCTGGTTTTACTAGTTATATTTAAAACATGGGGGGCAAGGAGAAAACATGAAAGAAGCATGAAAATTCCAAACACGTTCACATGGAGAACTGGGTGAAGGGAGGGAGCATACAGGTGAATAAAGAATTGTAGCAAAAGAGTAGATTCTTGAGGAAAAGGAAATGGGGACACTTTCTATCATTTAATCCTACTTTTAAGTAGAAACTACCCGTCACCATCATTATTTGAGGGTTTATATGCATATCATCCACTTGCCATTATGATGAAGAAGATGATGAAGAAGAAGATGATGATGATGATGATGATGATGATGATGATGATGATGATGATGATGATGATGATGAAGAGAATATGAATTACAGGTGTGCTTGGCCATGCATACACAGAGACCAGATGTCAAAAGTCCTTTTACTTGCTTTCCACATAACTTTTGAGACAATGTCAAAAACACATTCAATGAAAATATTGAACATGCCTCTCTCTAATGCTGGTAGATTAGGGAGACAGCTAGCCTCAGGTGCCCTCCTCTCTCTGAGAATTCAACACTGTATTAAAGGTACAGGTTTTTACAAAATTTTACATGATTTTTTTGGATCAAACTCAGATCCTTGGGCTCATTCAAGGGCCTTTTCCAGTAAGAAACTCCCAGCCATAGGAATGGCTTTCAACAACTCTTCGGCAATTACTTGGTGATACTTTATATTGGGGGAAAAATGAAGGAGATGTTCTAACATAGTTTTTAATAGAAAATCTCACAAATGATGATTTTGAAACTTTCTTCTTATTTATTCTTCATGTCTTTCACATCATACACCTCAATCTCATTCATCTCCCTGTCCCTTTATATCTGTCCTTTTTTCTTACAACTCTTTCTCTAAAAATGAAAGAAAATAAAATAAAATTTAAGAGAACATTTAAAACAGAGGAAAAATGTTGTCTGGGGTTTTCTGTCCTGCCCAGTTCCTGCAATCGTTAAGTCCCAAAGAAATCACAGAGAGGTCTACATTAGTTATGAACTGATTGGCCCATTAGCTTAGAATGCTTATTAACTCTTATAACTTATATAGCCCATTGTTAGCCATTATTCTTATCTGTGTTAGCCATGTGGCTCAGTACCTTATTCTGTAGGGCAGTCACATCTTGCTTCTTCTATAGTTGGGTAAGGACTGTGTCCTCTTCCCAGAATTCTCCTGTTCTCATTGACCTACCTCTACTTCCTGTCTGGTTGTCCAGCCTATACTTCCTGCCTAGCTACTGGCCAATTTATTTAAAATATAATTGACAGAATACAGACCACTGTCCCACACCAAAAAATAGAGAAAAATACCTCATCACAGAAATTGTGGTGTGAAACAGTGAGTCACATAGATGTCTTCTTGTCCATATATATCTACTTGCAAGAGTCAATTGCAAAGAGTCATTTGCAAGGCCAGATTCATCCACAAGAGTTAGTTCAAAGACAGGCTCCAAAGCTACAGAGAAACCCTGTCTCAAAAAACATAAGAAAATAGTCATTGGTCTGGTTCAGTCCTTTTGTTTCTGCTACACAATAGATACTGGGCCCTCACTGAAACTTCTTTTGGATATTCTGTTGTTGCCCTGTGTAGTGGAGAGCCCACAATATTGGATCTGCAGGACATGCATATGCTCCAGCAGAATTCAGATGGGGTGGTTGTTGGGGTGTGTAACTGTAACCCTGATTCTGGGCCTAGACAGTTCCAAGGTTGTAAACCCCACCACCAGGTCCTTACCACCAGGGTGCGCTCTCCACTGTTGCTCTGGCTAGTCCACCCTATGGAACAAGGAGCAAGGGACAGGACCTTCTCTCACTTCCCAGAGCTGGCTCAACTACACCTACACCACCAGGGCTAGCTCTGCTTTGTTGCACAGGTGTGGTTCAGGAGCCACTCTCCCAAGGGCTACAACCGGTGAGGAGCAGAAACAGTTCTCCCTCTTTTCTCAGGGCCATCTCTCCCAGAGATGCAGGGAGGGGTGGCCGCTAGCTCTTCCTCATCCATGCCACCATATGGCAGATGATTGGCGGGGCCATTTATCCCCCGCTCATGTACAGTTCACACACATCCCCATCAACAGGGTCAGCTCTCCTGTACTACCTAGGGAAGGTGCAAGGCCCACTTTTCCAGAGTGCTGCAGCTGGTAAGGGAGAGGGGAGAGAGCCTGTTACAGGTGACAGGGGCGAGGGAGGAGAGGTTGTCTTCCCCTGGCCCTCACCAGCACATTGTAGACAAGGGAAGGCATGACCAGCCAAATGAAGATTTTAAATATAATTCTGCATAAAAATAAGAGGACACATTCTGAAATATGAAAATAACGTAACATTTTTCTGTGGAATAAAAAAATTTAGAGATATTCTCCTTTTGTGCATGTATCTATTTTATGTGTGTGCATTAGTAACTATTAGTCATTCAAATATTGGCCAAAATAAGAGAAATTGACTAAAGACCTCATTATTAGGTCTTGAAATTCAGTAATAAAAACAAATAATATATTTATCAAAAGAAAGCAGCTATGATTCCATAAGAACCAATAATAACGAACACACTTCTGCCCTGTGTACAATGATGAGGTGTTGCTAAGGGAGTCATTGAATACATGATGCAGGAGAGAGAGAGAGAGAGAGAGAGAGAGAGAGAGAGAGAGAGAGAGAGAGAGAGAGGGAGAGAGAGAGATCTCAGGAGGATTTCACAGAACAATGCAGGAGTTTTTGCATCATTCACAGAATTAGAGGAGTTTGCACATAAAGGTGCTGCTTTTAGATACTGGGGAAAGGGTAAGTTTATCACATGATGAGTGTTGAGGAAGTCTATTGTAATGAAGCAGAGTTACAGAGTGCCTGGAGGCATTTCCAAAGGAGAGGAAAGTGGAAGAACATTTGATAAATGTGGAAAAGAAATGTAGACAGAAAGACCATTGCAATTTTGCATGAAGTGCAACTTACTCCTTATTTCCTTATGGGAAAAGAGTAATGCATTTTAGTGTTCTTTTTAGAGGCAAAGAAACCAAAATATGATGACAGGGCCCCTTAATATTTCTTTATAAAAGTGCATTCCTTGGTCTTGAAACCTAGCAATAAAGTTACTAATTAATATTTGGCAAGGAATATGGAAAGGTGTGTATTCCCAGACATGCCATAAAGCATCCTGGTTAGAATGTAAAATTGAGGCTAGAGTACACGCATTAAAAGGATTTATAACTATATTTTAACTTAGAGTGTAGATAAAAAAGAACACCAGACGGTTATTAAGAGGTTGAAAATAGAAAATATATTCTGCTATTCATCAAAAAGGGCACTAGGGATATAGATTTATTTTAATATGTTGAAAGATGCTGAAGAATTATTTTAAGTATGGAATTGATATTTGGAATTTTAGTGTGCTTTGTGATTCAGTGGATAATCTACTATGATAAAACTCTAGGAGCATTTGCATCTATTACTGAAGAAATGATAATGTTTAAAATTGCTCATTATATAAAATTGACAAAAATTAATTTGACAAGAATTAATTTTAAAAATTAGAGAACAAAACCACTTGAAATCATGAACTAAAATCTAAGTCTTGAAACTATGAAACAACCAGAAGAAAAATGAAAAAAATACATTTCAAGGTGTGGCCTGGGGGAAAGATCATTTAAATTTACCCCAATTTCACAATGAAACAAAAATAAAAAGTTAACAACTGATACTTCCTCAAACTGAAAAGATTTTAAAAATCAAAAGAATCAGTCAACAGAATGAAAAGTAAATTAGAGAATGGGAGAAAATATTTAGAATCTAAACATCAAAATAGAGTAGAAGGATTATAAAAATTTGTTTTATTGCTATTGTTGATGATGATAACAATTGAGCAAGCTATCTTCAATATAAGGCTGTATAACTGTTTAGTTAAGTTCATTTTTATAGACAGCTTAATTGTAATTACTTTTAAATTAGTCTCAGCTTAAACTTTGGAGCACAGAAGGAGAATACACAAAGTGTATTACAAAGATCTTGATCATATCTCTCTGATAGAGACCAGGGAACTGGTGTGCAGAATATCACAGAGTATGGCAGAGAGAAAAGTATATGTTTAAACTTGGGATTCCCATGAATTTTCTGTTGCCAATTGACCAACAGAAGAGGGTAGATATCTGCAATGAACAATATATATGATTGAGAGGTTTGAAAGATATCAATGCATTTCAAGAAACTGGGCCTCAGAGTTAAAAGATATTGCTCCTCTATTTTTTTATGTAAATAATTTTTTTTATTGAGAAAAGGAAAAAAAAAGTTTCCCCCTCCTCCCAGCCTCCCATTTCTCTCCCCCTCCTCCCACACTTCTCCCCCTCCCCCCCCCCCTCCCCCCCTCCCTCTCCAGTCCAAAGAGCAGTCAGGGTTCCCTGCCCTGTGGAAAGTCCAAGGTCCTCCCCCCTCCGTCCATGTCTAGGAAGGTGAACATTCAAACTGGCTAGGCTCCCACAAAGCCAGAACATGAAGTAGGATCAAAACCCCGTGCCATTGTCCTTGGTTTCTCATCATCCATCGTTGTTCGCCATGTTCAGAGAGTCCAGTTTTATCCCATGCTTTTTCAGTCATAGTCCAGCTGGCCTTGGTAAGCTCCCAATAGATCAGCCCCACTGTCTCAGTGGGTGGGTGCACCCCTCGTGGTCCTGACTTCCTTGCTCATCTTCTCCCTCCTTCTGCTCCTCATTGGGACCTTGGCTCAGTCCAGTGCTTTAGTGTGGGTCTCTGTCTCTATCTCATAACCTACTCCATAAAATTTTCAAACCCTACAAGCTCAGAAAATGTTGATTAATGATAGGTATCATAGGAATAATGCTAACCTTAATGTAGTATTACTTTCTATAGATCTGCACCACATCATCAGATCTTGATAAGGTACAGCAATATAAATTTATTATGTAGATTTCCAGGATCTAAAACTATAAAACTATTACAAGTGGGCTGAAATCAAGATTTTTTTTTTTTTTTGGTTTTTCGAGACAGGGTTTTTTTTAGTGGGTAACCGTCCTGTTGAGCATGCAGAAGACAGCTAATCTTGATTCTTTAGCTCCCCAGATTATGCGTGTGTGTGTTCAGCAGACTACAGAGTGTTTTCTTCAGAGAATAGACTATATGTCTCATTACTCTATATAGTGAGCCTGCTAATAGCCTATGTCATAGTTTCCATGCACTAACAATAGTAATGACAATCTCATTCTGTTTGGGGAACCGGAATGGTTAATATTAATCACTCTTTTTACACAGTTCCTGTCAAAAGGACTACAAAGGTGTAGTATTGTATAAGGTCAGAGGCAAAAAAAAAAAAACTATACATGCAGATTACTAATTCTCCTCTCTCTGTTGCATAGTCATACTAGACCGTTTGTTGTCCTAAGCACCCACCAAACATGATTGACATGAGGACATTGTCACTGGCTCCCTCATTTGCCTAAAACGTCTTTACACATAATTTCTCCATCAGTCTTTGCAAATCTTTGTTCAGTTATCACACTTAGATATATCATGAACCATTAATGATCTAGTATTCTCATGGTTTTGCAAATATGGTTAGCTTTTTCTCACTCCCAGTTTTTAAGATGATGCATTTAAACAATCTATTCTTATGGAAATTTTGTTAATTTCTTTTGTGTATCAGAATCAGTAGTGTTCTGCTTTCATATTCAACATATGCTCATGAATTTCATTCAGCATGTCTATTTATCTTTTATAATATATTTTATGTTATGGCTGTCTTTCTTTGGAAACTTGCTTGCCCATCGACATAATGAATGTTTTCCAGAAGCAAATATGCATGCCACATGTGTAATTCTGATGTATTGAATCTACAAAGTTTATGAGAGAAATTTAAACAAAATAAATAGACATAATTTTCAAGTTCAGGTTAATGTTAAATTATTTTATGCTTACTATAATTGCTATCAAAATATTTATTCTTTTCTCTAACTTCTCTTTTTTATCACCCCATTTTGTCTTCTTCAGTCATATTTTCTTTGTAAGGATTTATAAATCTTTTTGTCTCATGTGTATATTTTGTAACAAAATACAATTATTTATCCTGTATTATAAACATTTCCTGTTGTCATTATTACACAAAATTTATTTTCTTTTTATTTTGAAATATACAACAATCTTATACATTCATTAACATTGAAACATGAGTTTGTTCTGATTTCATCTGTAGTGAATTTATTAATAAACACTTTTATGCTGATTGTAATTAATGCTCATTTTATTCAGAATTATCTGTAGTTTAATTATGAACTTGACTACCTTTCTCAAGGCGTTAAAATGAAATTTCATGTGGCATATTATTATATTTGGATTCTTTCCAAGACTCTGGTTATGTCTTGTCTGTTTGCCAAAAGCCCTCTCCTGGGATCCCTTCTAAGTATGGACCTATATAAATTGTTTATAACAGTTATTATATAACATTACTGGATATCTTCAATTCAAGTAAAAACATTGAGAATTTCAGTTCAGGTTTTCTTAGGACTAAGGTCCTTGGGCACGCATTTGTGAAGACAGTAAATGGTGGCAATTACCTGCAGTTTCAATGTCCATTTTATGAGTAGAGAACAAATTACATACTTACATTTTTTGTTTGGACTATTGGTGCTCGAAACGACTTACAGAAGAAACTGGAATTCATGTCTACCTTTTGCCACATGCCTTCAACCTCCTGCTTGCCATTGCACCTTCAGTCCATAAACTTAATTTTTTATTTTAGGTGTTTGTCTTTTCCTTGATTAAAAATAGTTTACATTTTAATTATTAATGCAATTTCATTGAATATTACCCACTATGAAGAAACTCAAGTGACTTTGTGAATTTTGTGTTCCTTGTTTAATATATTTCTATGCATGTGAGAGAAAAAAAATGCATGTTCTGTATCTAAATTAGAAAATATTCCCAATTAGCTGTACTGTCTCCATCATCCTGTCTTGCAATGCATTAAATAAGAAGATTAGTAAGTGCTGGCTCTGCTATTCAAGGAAATGATAATTCAATTTCCAGAATTCAATAAAAAAACAAATTAATGCAAAGGAGAGGCCCATAACTATGGAAAACAAAATATAACAGATAAGCTTGAGATGAATTGGGAGCATTGCTGGGAACAGCACCCAGGATGAATGTGGAAAAAATACTAATTCTCACACATAAACTAAATAGACATCAAGTCAAAAGCATGGACAAAGCTTCCCATCAAGAAATAGTCAGGCCATACAAACAAGAGAAACAGATGTTTGGACATTCAAATCTTAAATTGAAAGACTGGCAGACTGGTCCTCAAAACCACTGAAAATTGATGTGATCAGAGGGGTTTGTCTTAACAAATTCACTGGTAGTAGCTGTGAAGATGAGAAGACATCTCAATTAATGTGATCTTGAGCTTGCCAAGTTGTTAGGAATTCTTTTCCACTTAAAAACAGTAACAATCAGGGATGATTATGATGTTTGGGAATTTTATCCAAAGTCTTTATCAAACAAAATGTTATAATCTATAACAGCTAAAGATTTGCATAAGTTTACTTAACTAATATTTAAGAAAGTTTATACATTCTGCTATTGAATACAAAATAGACAGGTATGTGTGGTTCGAAGCTTTTTTATGAGCAGTGACGGTCATAGAGTCACTGAAAATGATACCTCTCTGAGACACTGTGCCCAGATGCATTCTGCAATACTTGGGAATATCTAAAGTCATGCAGCTTGTTTACATCGTTTTTATTGTTACTTGAAATGTGGCATTCCTGGCTTTGAGGTAAAGAGAATTTCATACCTTGAAATCATACTGAAATATAAAATGATAAATGTGAATCTTGAATAATTATGCTCAATATGTGGGCTCTTGGTAGAAAAATTTCCAGTGAATTATGAGTCAAAATGGTTCTTAGACTTATTAGTATGAATCTGAGTAGAATAGAATAATAATGAGACCGTAATGTAAATTACAGAGCTGTAATTGAGATTATACTTATTCCATTGTCCCTCTGGTTAATTTGTCAAATTAGCTTGCTAGGACAGATGAATAGAAAGTGTCTCCTCTAGTTGGCAGAGCACATGTCTGGTAGCTGCATTCCTTTTAACCAACTTGCTTGACATTTACTTTAGATACTCTTCTTACTTTACAATTTTGCAAAAAGAAATGTTTAAAGATTAAGGAAAACTTTAATTTACCGCCATGTGTGTTTCTTTGTAGTGAGATTCATTCTTTTTATTCCTTATTATAGATTAATATTTTGATACTATAATGGGGTACATTTCTTAAATCTCATAAGACATACAACTAAAAACTCCTGAATAATGGTAACAAAAATATATCCCTACAGTAGATAATTTACTGTTACCAATGTCTCATCATGGTGTTGTAATCTGAGAGTGGAATAACCTGTATATTTGAAGGGGCAAAGGTGAATTCACATTTAATTTTTATTGAATTTAAGACTACTCTAGAAAACAAAGACTAGTTAAAAATGGCACTTGCTGTGACGGGTGCAATCTATAATGGTAAGATGACCCTAATGCTTTATTTTCCTAGTACTTCTGCTTTTTAATACCTTAAAGTAGTTCTGGAAAACTACAAATTAGTCAACTTAACTTTTTGTGTGGGAAGTCAATGACCATGACACCATATACCTCAACTTCTGTACCTTTATTTACTCAAATTCCGAGGTATTCAGACCTTATAGGAAAAAAGGTCCTCTTTCCCTGGAAATCCTGTGATATCAGCATGAGAACATAAGCTACCACAAAAGAAATCTAGTACACCTGGCTGAGGCTCCATATGGCATCTTCTGAAAGATGAGTTACCACATCTTCTGTTGTAGTGCAACTCCTGCTCTATGCACTACATTAGGGTTCACAAGTCGGCAAGGGCCTGGAAATTGAAACACACACAGACACACACAGACATGGTTGCCAAGAATATGCCAAAAAATGTCAACTATATTGTGTTCCAGGACAGCTCATATAGGGTATCCTTGGCTAATGGCCACATTCTAACTCTCAGCTGAAAGCACACCAGAAACCACTTCCCTGCCATCAAGATCTTCTGAGGTTCTTGTGATCAGAGCAGCTGCAAACCAAGTTGTTTGCTTAGAGAAGTTGCAAGCATAGAAAAAACAAGTTGTTTACTCAGGCAGTCAGAGGGTCACAGGAATTTCAGGGTCTGTAGGTCCCCAACATTCTATAATACCTACTAGAAATATAAAGGAACACAAATAAACCAAGCAATCCATACCACACAAAACTAATGAGTCCATGTCCTTAAGAGGAGTCAACCTTTCATGAATCTTTCCCATGTGGTTCTCAAGGATGTGAAGTGTAAGTTTTTCAGAGATTCATAAAAATAAGGGCTTCACCAGGCAGTGGTGGCACACACCTTTAATCCCAGCACTCAGGAGGCAGAGAAAGGTGGATCTCCGTGAGTTGGAGGCCAGCCTGGTCTACAAGAGCTAGTTCCAGGACAGGCACTAAAGCTACAGAGAAACCCTGTCCCAAAAAACAAAAACAAAAACAAAAAAAACGAAAGGAAGAAAGAAAGAGAGAGAGAGAGAGAGAGAGAGAGAGAGAGAGAGAGAGAGAGAGAAAGAAAAAGAAAGAAAGAAAGAAAGAAAGAAAGAAAGAAAGAAAGACGGGAGAGCTTCTGTCAAGGATATCACTATTCTCACATGATATGAGATTCCCCTCTGTGTGCTGTGAATACCACTGGTGAGTAAAGAAACTTCCTTGGCCTGTTGATAGGGATGAACTTAGATAGGTGGGAAAAACAAAACTGAAAGCAGAGAGAAAGGAGGGAGTGAGAGAGAAGCCATGTAGCCCCACCAGACACAGATGCCAGAACTTTACCAGTTAAGCCACAGCCTCATGGTGATACACAGATTACGAGAAATGGGTTAAATTAAGACATAAGAGTTAGCCAATAAGAAGCTAAACCCAAGGGGTCAGCCAGTGATTTAAATAATATAGTTTCTGTGTAATTATTTCAAGGCTGAGCAGCAGGGAACAAACAAGCAGCCTATACACAACACTCATACACTACTTTGCTATCCTTTTCATGGAATAAATGCTTCAGTTATTTAAGAATCATCTTTTACTGGATGCAGGTGGGTTGTTCGTTTAACAGAATCTGGAGTTATATATCTCAAAATCTTTGAAAGAAAGTGGGTCATCTTCATTAGTAATTTTTGCTAATAAAATGAGTCATTAATATGTATCTAGATAATCAAGTGCTAAATGTGCTACATAAATATCTAATGAATTGATTAGTTGGAAAGATGATTTACAAGAAAAATTTCAAATTAATGCACAAATAAATACCTGACAGTTCATGTAGGAACTCCAGGGTAGATTCAACATTATGGAGTTAACTCAGAGATGGGATGTCATTGAGTTCCAACATGGAGTGTTTAAAAACTTGCTGTCATTCACAGACTATTGCAGAAGTCCAAACATTGATTAAGCTTCAGTGTAAATGGTGAGGATAAGGAAGAGAAGGAGGTGGTCAGGATGATGATGAGGAGAAGGAGGATAAAGAACAACCTGTAGTCCTAAATACTGACACTTTCAAGTACTGACTCTTTCAAAGTTGGATTCATAGTAAGGCTTTGAGATTAGAAGTTCAAGGTCAGAGGTATGTTCAATCTTCAATTCTGAGAATATTTTTGGGGGAAGATAGAACTCTCTCTCTCTCTCTCTCTCTCTCTCTCTCTCTCTCTCTCTCTCTCTGTGTGTGTGTGTGTGTGTGTGTGTGTGTGTGTGTTTGTAAATAATCAAACTGTAGATACTTAGGGGACAATTCTTCATAAGGAGAAGCTAAATTGCAAACACTTGATACTGAAAGTAAACAAGGTATCATAAAAAGTACAAAAATAAATATGTAACTAAGAAGAATCTTTGTGGACTGGTAATCAACTAACTTCTTTAGCTCTTTAATATGCTATAATGAAATATCATTTCTCATCAAATAATAGACTGACTTAAAATTACTAATTTTATTGTAATTTTTAATCTGTATTTTTCTAAGGATTTGTTGAGCTATTTAGATAGCTTCAATTTAGAGAGAGAAAAACTAGTAATAAAAATAATTTTAATATTGCAATGTTACTTTTTAAGAGTAGCTCAAACATATTTTAGAAATAAATACACATTTAATTTCATAGTTTGTAAGAGTTTGCACTCCTAACAGCAATGGAGGAGTGTTCACATTTGTTTTCTCCAAAATCTTAATAGCATGAGCTGTCACTTGGTCTTTTTGTTATTGTATTTTTTTTATCTTGGTTATTCTGACTGGTCTAAGACAGAATCTCAAAGTAGTTTTGATTTGTATTTCCCTGATGACTAAAGATATCAAGCATTTTTTACAGGTTTCTCAGCCACTTGAAATTTGTCAATTGAGAATCTCTGCTTAGAACTTTACCCTATTTTTAATTGGGTTATTTGAAGTTTTTGATTTTTGAATTTCTCATATATTTTGGATATTATGCCTCTATTGAGTGCACACTTGTTAAAAGAAATCCCATTCTGTAAGATACCATTTAGCCTAAATTATGCTGCCTTTTGATTTTAAATTTCATGAGGTATGATTTATTAATTGTCAAACTTAGTGTTTTGTTAAAAGAGTCTTTTCATGTGCCAAGGAGTTCAATGATATACCCCCACTTTCCCTTATGTCAGGTTCAGTGCATCTGGTTTCGGTAGAGGTCTCTGATCCTTTTACATTTGAGTTTTGTGCACAGTGATAAGTACAGGTTGATTTAGATTCTTTTACATAAAGACAGTCAGTTAGACCAGTACCATGTTTGAAGATGACTTGTTTCGCACTATGTATTTCTGGCCTCTTTAATAAAATTCAGGTGTCTGTCAAAGTGTGAATTTATCTCCTCAATTCAATTTCATTAATCAGTGTGTCTGTTTTCATATCTACCATGAATTCTATGAACAAAAATACTATACTACCCCGCAAGGTAACCCACTGGTTCAGTATTGGCAGAGCTTTATCAGTGGTAACCAACAGTTCTCTTCTTGCTTTTAAAGCCATTCTACAGACCATAATTTATTCTTCACACTGTAGCAGCAAATAACCTATACTTAGTGTCTTAGTTGTCTTAGCTAGGGTTTATATTGCTGTGAAGAGACAACACAACCATGGCGACTATTATAAAAGAAAACACTTAATTGGGATCACTTACAGTTTCAGAGGTTCAGTACTTTATCAACACGGCAGAAAGAATAGCAGTATGTAGGCAGACATTGTGCTGTAACTGAGTTTCTTACATCTTGCAGGCAACAGAAATACAACTGGGTTGTATCCTGAACATAGGAAACCTAAAAACATGCCCACTTCTGCCAACAAGGTCATACCTGCTCCAACAAAGTCACACCTCCTAATAATACCACTATGTATGAGATTATGGGGGCCAATTACATTCAAATTATCACAGTTAGAGAATTCATATGTCCCAGGAAGGGCATTTTTCTGTTATTTAATTAATTTGACACAGTGTCAAATTGCCATATGTATATTTATGTCTATACTTATAGACAAAGGCTACTCTCGGCCTTAACCAGAGATACTTCTCTCTCTAGCGAATAATGGTAAACCCAGAGACTCAAGGAGCTGAGAAGTGAGACCTGAGACCTCATGCCTAAATAGAATATTTATTGTTCCCCTTCTAGGGTTCAGAGAGCATTATGGATGAGAGGATATAAAGAATATAACATCTGGGAGATAAAGAGAAGTTCTGCTTAGCTTTATCACCTAGGCAAGAGACAGCTATTTCAACAGTTCACAGTGCTGAAGTCTCCCAGATGGCAGCAGTTGAAATGTTGAGTACTGAGGGTTCTTAGGAAGGGGAATACATTTTGTTTTTTTATTTTTTTTTATTTTTTTTATTTTTTTGGTTTTTCGAGACAGGGTTTCTCTGTGGTTTTGGAGTCTGTCCTGGAACTAGCTCTTGTAGACCAGGCTGGTCTCGAACTCACAGAGATCCGCCTGCCTCTGCCTCCCAAGTGCTGGGATTAAAGGCGTGTGCCACCACCGCCCGGCGGGAATACATTTTGTACTTGCTGCTGAGCCCATCTAGCTCCACTGCACAAATTCAATTCATGCAAATGATGAGACTCTAGTTAAATTCAGTGACTCAGGAATCAACACAATAGCAACAAAAACATGAACGACACAAACAGATTTGTAGGGAGAAGGAAGGATTGATGGGTATGTGGGAGATATGAGTGGGTTGGGGTAAGAGTAACCATAATGCATAATGTATTATTTATGTGTATGAAATTGTCAAAACCAATTGTCAAAAGCAAATTTGATTCATATAAACATGCAAAAAAGAAAACAAAAGAAATAAAGAAAGATGAAGGAAGGGTGGGGAAATCAATTTTTACAACCTATCCACTGCATTTAATCAATACAAGCTGTTGCCTATGTACCATCAGTGACTGCTTAGCTACATATTTTATTTGCTAAGATGTGATTAAATAATTAGTTTCACATTAGATATCTCTGGAGAGTAGAATTTTAATTTATCACTCCTACTACATATATAATTAGAACTAAAACATATATATATGTATATTATATCATACATATTTTATGCACACACATGTGAACATATATCCAATAAGCATAGCTTCAGTCCATGAATGAAATCACTCATTTTCTTAAGGATATCCTATCATTTACCCATTAACTGGAATGATAAGCTACATATTTTTAGATGTAACCTGCAGATACTATTTGGATATTTGCAATAGTGTTTAGATCCTCAGTGATATTTTCACTTCTCCTTTCTTTATTGAAGATCATACTGTGGGTGAATATCCGAATTGTTTTGTTTCTAAGGAAAGAGGTCTAGGATGACTTTAAACATCCTCATATCTATTCAGTAAATCCACGGAGTCAAAAGGGGAAGAACAAACAGCTGTTATTGTCACTATCTATCCAAACACCTCAATAATATCCCATCCAACTGACAAAGTGACAAATCCAGCATCTTTATCTTATCCTTATAATTTAATTGGCAAACAGTGAGCTTGATGCCCTTCCCCTCCAGGCCCAGTGTCAGTCTTATTGAATGAGAATTCAATTCTCACCAATAGCCCTCAAGGGTAATTACTGGGCTACAGTGAACAGTTTTGCAGGCAGAACTCTGGTTGAAATCCAAACAATGGCTCTTTTCAGTGATGGAAACCTTTCTTCCTGGATTGTACCCACTCCGCCAGACCTGCTTAATGATTTGTTTACTTTCTTTACTATTGCACAAGCAGAAGGCATCTACTTTTCCTTTGGTTATTCTTACTTATTTGTTTTTAAACATTCAGTGTGTGTGCACACATTCCTGAGTATGTGGATATTTGTATGTGTGTGATATATAGATATAGATAAATAAATACATAGGTAGAGAGAGAGAAAGAGAAACGGAGAGTGAGACAGAGAGAGAGATATAGACAAAGTCAAAGACATGAGGGTTGGAATTGGGTGTGAGCATGCTTCCATACAACAAATGTACATGTCATCGGACAATTTTTTGGCAGTCTCTGAGTCAGAGTCTTCCTTCTGTTTGTGACCATAGTACATGATGCACAGTCCAGCTTCAGGCCAGTTCTCCTGCCTTCTCTTCTCACTTCCTTGGGACTAGAGATGTAAATCATCAAATCTCATTTCTTTTAGTTATAAACTGATTGGCCCATTAACTCAGGATTCTTATTAACTCTTATAACTTATGTTAGCCCATTATTCTTGTCTATGTTAGCCATGTGGCTTGGTACCTTTTTCGGTGAGGCAGTCAAATCTCTTTTGCTCTGTGTCTGGATCCCGACTGAATTTTTATGTCAATTATGGGGATTGAATTCAGGTCTCTGGGCTATGTGATGGACCCAGCAAGCAGTTTTATCTGGTAAGACATCTCATTGATAACAGTTATTGTAAATCTTTTAAATGTCCAGAATATGATGCATTTAATTTTTAGTATTTTTTGATTTGCTATTTGCAATTACAGATTGATCTAGATATTCAGTTGGCCTTTTTTAGTGTGTCCAAGATAAATTTCCTGACAACTCTTATGAACTTAATATTTTCTCTACAAAAATGTATTAATAACTATATCTAATTTTTATGTGAGATATTTAATAAATTCCAACAGATTCATTAGATGCATTGCAAATGAAGAAATCCACAGGTTGAGGTTGCCTAAACAGAGGCTTAACAGGTATCTCTGTGGTTGCCTTTGATCATACATGCTGCCTGTGAAACTGCATGTCCCTAAAATTGAGGACACAAATATACTATTCATTTAAATAAAGTATTTACAGCAGGCTCTATTCAGATAATACATTTAGCAATCATTTTATTCCTATTCAAGTTATTTTTTTTAGCTGCATGTCTATTTAAGGAACTAACTGTTCAAAGGGAACCACAAATTCACTCTGGACCTGTGTAAATGAAAACGTGCTAAAATTTTAAAAATGCAATCTACTAACATATTTCTTTGCTGCCATCCCAAATTGCAAAGCCTCAGTATCCATACTAAAGTGATGACAAAGAGGCTATCATATTTTCTGGATTAATCAAGTTTGTTGGCGTTATTCATGCAACTGTCTGGTAATATAAAAATGTTCCTGTCTTTCGATCAAAGTAGATAGAAAATGCATTTATCACCAAAATTTGAAAGGGAAAATAAAATAAGGGTAATGGTTTTGAATAACATCTTTTCTTCTGAATTAGGAGGCATAGTGAATGATATTTGACAAGACTTTGAAAGCAATAATAGTAAATCTTTGGTAGGGGCTAAGGGATTTTCTGGTGAGTAAAGGGACATGAAATATGAGCTCTTTATTCAAGAAGATTCTATGAAAAGCAGTCAGTCTTTCAGGAAGTGTATCTTGCTATAAAAACAGCCTATGCAATGTTCTTACTGTTCCTAAGTCTTTGCCCTTTTACCTGACACTCTACTACATTTTAGGGAATAATAACTAAACAAGAAAAGAGTCTGTCCCTCCAGCATCCAAATATGGCTGAAATGTAAATAGTGAAGCTTTCAAAGCTCTTTAATTAATTTCAATGAACTTAAAAATATAAAGAATATGGCCGGGCGACGGTGGCACACGCCTTTAATCCCAGCACTCGGGAGGCAGAGGCAGGCGGATCTCTGTGAGTTCGAGACCAGCCTGGTCTACAGAGCTAGATCCAGGACAGGCTCCAAAGCCACAGAGAAACCCTGTCTCGAAAAACCAAAAAAAAATATATATAAAGAATACTTGCACATATATTATCTCTACAGGACATACCCTCTAACAGGCTCCAGACTCTAGTTTCCTGTCAGCAATAGGAGTTCCCACCTCAGCCTACAGAGTTCTCTTTACTCTGATTTCCATCACCAGATATTATCTGTACTTTAGTGGGTGGCTGTCTGTTTGCCCCGTGGTTGTAGAGTACCTCTCGTCTGGCCAAACAGAGAACTCTCTATTATCTTTTGAAGTGCAATAAAATTTCTTTTTTAATTTATTTAATTTTATTTTTAAAAATAAAACAAACTATCCTTTTTTTCATTCTACATACCAATAATAGTACCCACTCCCTCCCCTCCTCCCATTCCCTCCACCTATCCCATAACCAACCCCCATCCACTCCTCAAAGAGGGTAATACACATTGCTTTGGGAAAGGTCCAAGACCCTCCCTACTATAGCTAGACTGAACAAGTTATCCATCCAAAGAGAATTGAATCCCAAAAGTCCAGTACAAACAGCAGGGATAAATCCTGGTACCACTGCCAATGGTACCCACAATCTGCCTTAGCCATACAATTCTGAGCCACATTCAAAGAGTCTAGTTTGGTCCTATGCTGGTTCCTTCCCTGTTTGGCTGGAGTTGGTGAGCTCCCATTAGCTAAGGTAAGCTGTTTCAGTGGGTGTCCCCATCATGGTCTTGATCTCTTTGCTCATATTCTCATCCCTCCCATTCTTCAACTGGATTTTGGAAGCTCAGCCCAGAGTTCTGCTGCAAGTCTCTGCCTGTTTCTTTCAGTTGTTGGATTAAGGTTCAATGGTGGATATTTAAGATATTAATCTATGTGACAATAGGACAAGGCCAGTTCGGACACCCTCTCCTCTATTGCTTAGGGTCTTAGTGGGGCTCTTCCTTGTAGAATCTTGGAAATTTCTCTAGTTTCATGTTTCTTGCTAGCCCCATGATGGTTCCCTCAATCAAAATATGACTTTCTTTGCTCTCATCTCTGGCCTTCCTCCATCTTGAGCATCCCATTCCTTCAAGTCCCTCTTTCCACTTCCCGTCTCTCTTCCTCTTCTCTTTCTGCCTCCCTTCTCCTCCCCCCATCCCTATGCTCCCAATTTTGTCAGGCAATCTTGTCTATTTGCCTTTCCAGGTGGATCTATGTATATTTTTCTTAGGATTCACCTTGTTACTTAGCTTCTCTAGGGTCATGGATTATATAAGTTTGTTATCCTTTCCTTTACAGCTAGTATCCTCTTATGAGAGAGTACATACCATGTTCATCTTTCTGGGTCTGGGTTACCTCACTCAGGATTTTTTTTTCTAGTTCTGTGCATTTGCATGCAAATTTCAAGGTGTCTTTTTTTTTAATTGCTGAGTAGTACTCCATTGTGTAAATATCACATTTTCTTAATCTATTCTCCAATTGAGGAGCATCTTGGTTCTTTCCAGGTTCTGGCTCTTACAAATAATGCTTCTATGAACATGAACAAATGTCCTTTAGTATCTTCTGGGTATATGACCAAGAGTGGTATTGTTGGGACCTGAGGTAGGTTGATTCCCAATTTTCTGAGAAACCTCCCTACTGATTTTCAGAGTGGTTGTACAAGTTTGCATTTCCTTAAACAATGGAAGAGTGAGTGTTCCTCTTACTCTACATTCTCTCCAGCATAAGCTATCATTGGTATTTTTGGTCTTAGCCATTCTGATTTATATAAGATGGTAACTCAGAGTTATATGAGTTGCATTTTCCTGATGGCTCAATAAAGAAATGTAGAAGAATGCAAATAGATCCATATCTATCCCCATGCCCAAAACTCAAGTCCATATGGATTAATGACCTTATATACATCCAATCACACTTGGAAAGTAGAAAGTAGTCTTTGGCGCATGGGCACAGAAACACTTCCTAAATATAACCACAGTAGCACAGACACTGAGAGCAAAACTAAATAAATGGGACCTCCTGAAGCTGAGAAGCTTCTGTAAAACAAAGGACACAGTCCATAAGACAATAAGGCAGCTTACTGATGGGAAAAGATCTTCACCAATCCCTCATCAGAAAAAGGACTGATTTGCAAAATATGCAAAGAGCTCAAGAAATTAGACATCAAAATTAAAATAATCCAATTAAAAATGGGATTCAGAACTAAACAAAGAATTCTTAAAGGAAGAATTTTAAGTGGCCAAAAGACAGTTACAGATATGTCCAACATCACTAGACATCAGGAATTTCTACATTGAGTTCTGTTTGCTGAAATTCACAAACAGGACCTGCACCACACTGAACATTCTGTATGACTGCTTGATTGGGAGAGCATCAGTTTTGTGGAAACTTTAGGATGATGCCAGTCAAAAACTTTTAAGAGTAATTTATTGTCCACCTATGACATAAAATTTCTGTGTGATTTAATTAGGCAAATTCTTTCAGGGATGTCTAGACTTCTTGCTTTTACCAACCCAAAAGAAAAGGATCTATGACTTGTAAGTGAGATTTCTCTGATGTACTCTAACCCACTTGCCTCATGCTCCCAAGTTTCTTGATTTATGGCTTTCATTATTCTGTTGCCCTAAAATGTTGCTAAAACTGTATTCCTGTTTGGATATAGTATTTGGTTTGCCCGATTCTGGTTATTCCAGCTATGATCACTCATATTTTGTTCTAAAAAATGTTCAGTCTAGTTATTTTTGAGATGAGACCTGTACTGTTTTTAATTTTTTTATTGTTTTGTTTATGTGGGTTTTACCCTTTTCTAAGCATGTCCTAATGTAGACACTTTCTCTTATCCTTAGAATAACATCTGTGATCTCCTCATATTTTATACTTATAGCTTGTTATCATACCTTAGTAATTATTTTTATTAAAAGAATTTATATTTAAACTATTATGTAGTTCTCTCCTCACTAGCCAATGCAGATACAAGTAAATATTGTTTTGTTTTGTGCTTAGCACTTCACTCTGCTTCCTTCAATCTGGGTTCAATGGAGTTGGACTTCTTGGCTCATGATTCAGTTTTCTTGCCTGTACAATAAGGATCTTAATACTATGCCTCTATGGTGGCCAAGTGCGCTGATGTAACATTGAGTGTACAATCACTTAGCACAAAACAACCTTGACTAGAATAAACAAGTAAGAATATCTCTTACTAGTCAAGCAAGTCTTTCGCTATGCTAATTCACAAGGAGGAACCTACTGTTGATGACTTCATAGTAGATATTAACTGAGATACTTGTGTGGAAATACCTGGCAGCATTTATACACATAGTAGAAAACTGCCTAGGATCAAACTAGAAATAAGAATCTCCATTTCAGTAACACAGGAGGCAGAGATATGTTGTGTGTCCTTTGCCTGGGGTGATGAAAGGCTAAGTCATGCACAACAGACAACATTTCCTGGATAGGATGAAACTTCTCATTGTATAAAATTTGCCTTCCATACATGACCATGGGTTGGATTCCTCCTCAAAGGAGGCATAAAAAGAGATTAATAAACCTTTTCTTTCTGACAATATCTTCTTTGTTTGTGCAAAGAATATGTGGTGCTAAAAATGAACTCTAAGAAGTTTTACAACGTACACTACTACTTGTAAAGCTATTTGAAAATAAAGCTCTTCTGAGAGGGTAGAAATTTTTAGAGGAATATTTTGTATTTCTCCCAAGTTCACGAAAAGTTATGTAGAAAATAGAACCTCCATATTTACTCTCAGAAGTTAGAGGAAACAAATCCTTGATATTAATTTACTACTAAAAACTTCATTCTCATAAATATTCTGAAATTGAAATTAATGTCAGCTAATTTTGAGAAGGTAATTTCTCATTTTCTAATGGTTTACTGTATTTATTTACTCAAGTCTTGTGCTTTCCTTCTGTTACCTTCACATACAATCTCAAGGGCACCAATGTGAGCATGACATCGTGATCGCTGGATTCAGCTGACTCTGTACCACACTTCTATTTTTCATCCTTGTCTCATTTCCCAACCACATTAGGGCCAAGTGTGTAATAGGCTGACTTCTATGGATTGCTCAGAAAGTATGTCAGGAAGCAGCCTGTGTTGCCTCCAGGAGAGAAGGCTTCTCTTATCAATGCCATGATTACCAGCCCAGTCAATACTAGCTAATTGAAATATCCATGATTAATGATCTATCCTTCTAAAGGTGTTTCTTATCTCAGTGAGCTTTAAAATCATGCCTATGAGGTCTACACATTTTTTCGTTTCTTGTTCTTCTTTTTCTTCTTTTAATTTTCCTGTCTTTCATCTTCATCAAAACTGTCCCTATTCAGGTGTCCAAACTACATGTGTCATTTATTTCTTCTGTCACAGGCTCCTTCCTCCTTCACATCACTATATGTCTTTCTGTCCTCTGTCATATATCCTTTTAATAGTGCATATCTATCATTGCATTTTATCCCTTCCTTTGTACTAAATATAGTTATAGAATGGGCACCAAGAGAAACAGAGTCTGGTTAGCTAGTGACAGTTCTAATTGCCTGACTCTTAGATATTTATGGCACTTCAGAAGGTGGCTTTATCAAAAAAACTTCAACCTAGCACTTTTAATACACATATAAAAAATCAGGGACAGGAAACGTACAATATATATTCAAAGGGAAGTCAACATTCCTTAACATATATTAAATGTTATTTTATTTGAAATCATTCCTGTTGGTAGTATAACAGCATCTGTTTTGGTCTGTGCAAAATATGGGCCACTAGTTTAACAAAATCTTAGCATCCTTCAGGTCTTGACATTGAAGTAAATAAGTTTTACGGTATTGTCTGGCACTACATTGATATTCTCCATGATTAATAAAAGATAACTAAATAATTAATATCAAAAACAAAAACTGTCAAGGTTGGCTATTTTCTGTCTGTGGGAATGTATAATTAAGAAGAAACAGACAAAGTTGATACTTTAGTATTTGTTTTTGAGACAGGGTTTCAATGTATAACTGTCCTGGCTATCTTGAATCTTGCTTTGTAGACCAAGCTGGCCTCAAACTCACAGAAATCTACCTACCTCTGTCTCCCAAGTGCTGGGATTAAATGCATGAGCCACCACTTTCCTGTAAAGTTGATGCTTTTTGTAGGTCTTGTCTTTGAGTTTGTTTGAGAGTCTGAGAGCAACATTAAGGTGTGCAAGATAATAAGGAATATTCATATATTGCTTTAATCTAATTTTGATATAATAATGATATTATACAAATGCATAGTGGATCAGTTCAATACTGAGAAACACTCTCCATCTACTGCCATTTGCCATGTGTGCAGGCTACATTTTAGTATCATTTAAGGTACTGTATACAAAAAAATGGATTATAACTCATGACTTAAATTGGTGCATAAGAAGACATGAATAAGTCAATTTAAATGGCTTAAAATCCTCATACCCTGAGGGGATGTATGCGTCTGGCTTCACATTAGAGGAAACTTCTGTTCATGAATCGAGAGGAGGATATAGCAGAAAGCTTTGTTGATAGTCCTACTTCCTAGTGATTGATCTAAGGAAGAAGAAAGGATTGTTATTCTCAATTCAAGAAGAAAAGAGGTTTCTAAGGCTTGGAGGCAGGCGAGCAGTAGGCAGGCCTTGAGGGAGCAGGTCCTCGCGGGCCTCAGTGCCAGCCAGGCCTGAAGAGAGGAGAAGGGAGGTCATAGCCTGAAGGTGTATCCGCTATGGCCGCGCCCGCTGCCACTGAGAGCTGCGAGTGTTGGGAACAACCATGTCCTACTGCCGACAGGAAGAGAAGGATCAGATCATATTTGTGACCAAAGAAGACCATGAAACTCCTAGCAGTGCGGAGCTGGTGGCTGATGACCCCAATGATCCCTATGAGGAGCACGGATTGATACTGCCCAATGGAGACATTAACTGAAATTGCCCATGCCTTGGGGGAATGGCGAATGGCCCCTGTGGGGAACAATTCAAGTCTGTCTTTTCCTGCTTCCATTATAGCAAAGAGAAAATCTAGGGATCAGATTGTAGAGACCAGTTTCGGACCATGCAGGAGTGCATGCAGAAATACCCAGACCTCTATCCCCAAGACGAGGAGGAGGATGAGGAGGCAAAGCCAGTGGAGCACAAGGAAGGAACAGCTGCTCCTAAAGCCTCTGCAGCCAAAGAGCAGGGGTCAAGCTCCTGAAGGTCACAGGCCCTGGCTGCCACTCACCAAGAGACTTTCTATACAACGCCTTTTGGTCACCTCTGTGAACTTTTCTTTCCTCTGTGCACTGTAATGTACAAAATAACTTATTTTAATGATCAGGGGTCTTGGCTACTTGCCATATACACTGAAGAAAAGGGGTGCGTACACCTAGGTCCTGTGTAAACCTGTCCTTGAAAGTTAAGCGACTGCTGGATGTACTCTATGATTGCCCCGGATTTTGTCACTTTGAAATACTGTGCTGTGACTTCTCAGCAACCAAAAGTTGTTACTCAGGAAAGTTCATCGTGAGAAAGCTGATTTATTCAGACTGTTGTGTTCCTTTTGGTACATTTTACACCTCTTTGAGAAATTAAGTAGATGCCAAATCCCTCACGGGTAGGTCCATTCCTATTGGAAGAGGCTGGTGGTCAGATGCTTGAGTTGGGGTAGATGGGAGTACTACCTTGTTCCTAGCTCCCAAGTTTCTGTGCAGTCCAGACTCTAAGGTGTCTACAGTTGCAGGGTGGGATTGGATCCAGTGACTTCCAGTCCTCATGGGTGAAAGGAGAGGCATGGGCTTTGTTTTATTGTTTTGCTATTCCAAAGCCCTGGTTTGGTGCACATATTCACTCGGTCCACTCAGTTGTGATTTGATTTGGGAACCTAGCTGCTTCCAGAGCAGAAGTCAGCAGAGGAAACATATGAATGAAGTACTCAATTAAAAAGAAAAAAGAAAACTTCAAAATTAGTTCTAAGGGTCTAAGATGCATTGCTGAAGCTCAGAGGAGCACAAGAAGTGAAAATTTTCACATATATGGTTGCTTGCAAGAATGGGACTTGGAAGCATCAACCTGGAGGTCGTGGTAGAATTACATGTTCCAGGAGCAGTATCAATTTTGTGTTGACTTCAAAAAATATATGTGTAAGTGTCTCAGTAGAACAGGCATTGGTATATTAATGTATACTACATATAGACCTTTTTTTCTGGGAGTGAGGAAGAAGGGAGATAGTCCAAAATACTTTCTGTACTCAAAACCTCAGGGATTGAGAGAGAGAGAGAGAGAGAGAGAGAGAGAGAGAGAGAGAGAGAGAGAGAGAGTGTGTGTGTGTGTGCAAGAGGGGACCTCTTGAAAACTCTTGAAGACTCCGTGGTAAAAAGACTCAGTGGAAATTTTTGCAGAACCAAGATATTTGGATTCTCAGATCTGGAAATCACCAGGCAAAAGCAAAGTTTAACAAAGAGTTCTTCTGTTCTGTTCTTACTTCACAAGTGAAAAGGGGAAATTGAGCAATCTAAATGTTAGGGAATTAGTAGCACTAAGAGAAAACTTAAATATGATCTTTCTTCTATAAGGCTATACCAACAAGATTCTTTTCAGGATGAATGGCAACAGCATTTATGTATATAAAAGCAATTTGTAAAGAAAGAGGGGATGAATTTAAAAGAGAGAGAGGAGGGACATTTAAGAAGTTCTAGAGTGAGGGAATGGGGATGTGATATATTATAATCTTAAATTATAAAAGAAATACTTTTAAAGATATGCTGTTCTATTATGATTGGAGCTTTTAAGTCATTTTGTGCTAGGAATTCCAGTTACACAAGCTGTGTGACCTTGGGCAGGAAACATGACTGTTTTGATCCTATTTTAAATCAGCAAATGCTGACAGATGCAATGACAAGATCCAAGATCTGGTGACAGGCAGCAAAAAGCCTGACAACATTACAAAAGCAAACAAGATAAATGCCTGAAAAAATAGTCTTTAAATGATACATTTCTATTTCAGAGTTAAAGAAAGGCATAAACATTTTTTCTAGAATTTCCAAGCAAATAAAAACTAAATATTTGCCTGTACTTTATGTAACTCATAAAACTTTAATTTTATAGTAACATGCCACTATTCATGAACACAATTTTAAACCATAGTGCACAAATTTTATTCTAATACAAAAAACACAGTCATTTGGATAATTCTCGAAATAATTGTAAAAGTATAGCAACATTTAATTAATGCAGAAATTTTCTAGGAAAGTTTTTGCATAGTTTGTTGAGAAACATCCTCAAATACTTTGAAATTTTTATTAACTGTCAAAATTCTAAAGGGAATTATTCTAAAGATGAAGATAATTTTTGTTTATAATGTATTATTCTTAGTAAATTGGAATAATTCCATATGTATGAGCTCCCTTTATCTATTTTTTTGCTTTCTTAATAACAAACAGACTATGAGTCTATCAATATTTTATTCCTGTTTGTTATCATAGTACAGTTCCAAACTATATACTATAAATTCAGTCATTGTGACTGTGCAATGGATTGATTTTAACAGTATATCACAGTTTGCAGCATCCCTACAATCCAGCTTTAGAACGTTTTATAATGCCACTTCAGCAAGCTTCTGAGACTCTTCTGATTATAGTACTGAAAACTCCACTCCACCAGAGATCTCCGGTATGCCACAAATAATTGATATCCATGAATAGGAGTGGCATGTCAACTTTCTTTGATGGCAACACCTCCTTCTTTCCCTCCTCTTCCTTATTCCCCTCCACCATCAACCTTTCTTTCCTTCTCCCCCTTTCTCAACAAATATAGATACCTGGATTCATTTGATGACATTGTTTAAATTCATGTCATAGTGTGTTAAGGAAAGAGATGAATACATTTTTGTATTTATTTATTTGTTTGTTTTATTGTTTTTACTGAGTTATATATTTTTCAACCCTCCCCTTCTTCCTACCCTTCTCCCCTTCTACCCTTTCTTGTGATTCCCATGATCCCACTTTACTCAGGAGATCTTGTCTTTTTCTACTTCCCTTGTAGATTAGATCCATGTATATCTCTGTTAGGATCCTCATTGTTGTTTAGGTTCTCTGGGATTGTGAATTTTAGAGTAGTTTCTCTTTGCTTTACGTCAAAAGTCACTTACGAGTAAGTACATATTACATTTGTTTTTCTGGATCTGGAATACATTACTTAATATGATGTTTTCTAGATCCATCCATTTGCATGCAAATTCAAGATGTCACTATTTTTTTCCACTGTGTAGTATTCTATTGTGTAAATGTACCATATCTTCTTTATCCATTCTTCAGTCAAGGGGCAATTAGGTTGTTTACAGTTTCTGGTTATGACAAATAATGCTGCTATGAAAATAGCAGCACATGTCCTTGTGGTATGCATGAGTATCCTTTGCGGATATACCGAAAAGTGGTATTGTTGGGTCTTGAGGTAGGTTGTTTTCTAATTTTCTGAGAAATCACCATATTGATTTCCAAAATCACTGTACCTAGTTGCACTGCCACCAGAAATGGAGGAGAGTTCTCTTTATCTCACATCCTCTCCAACAAAAGTTGTCTTCAGTGCTTTAGATTTTGACCGTTCTTTAAGGTATAATATGGAAACTCAGAGTTGTTTTAATGTGCATTTCTCTAATGGCTAAGGATGTTGAACATTTCCTTAAGTGTCTTTGTTTTAGATTCATCTTTTGAGAGTTCTCTCTTTAGGCCTGTACCCCATTTTTATTTTTTTGGATTATTTGTTCTTTTGAAGACCAATTTCTTGAGTTCTTTGTATATTTTTGAGATCAGACACCAGAAATGAATCTGATGTAAGGTTGGGGAAGATCTTTTTCCATTTTGTAGGCTACTATATTGTCTTGTTGACCATGTCCTTTGTTTTACAGAAGCTTCTCAGACATCTCACCTAGGTTGGGAATGTTATTGGCCTGCTTTTGTTTGATTGTTTTGGTTGCTGTGGTTGTTGTTGTTATTTTGTTTTGTTTTTTCTTTTCATTGTTCATTTAAAGCAGTTTTCTTTAAGTTCCTACCTCAGTTCACAGACAGAGAATTGCAGTTAGACAGAACTAATCCTTATGAGTCAGGAAGACTGTCCAATCTTCTTAAAGTTCCTGCAAGAGCTCTGTGATTACTACTTGAAGAGCATAGACATGTGTCACCAAAGGCAGGTATATAGAGTGTTAACGGGCTCTGCTTAGAGAATATAATAGAATTGAGTTCTACCTCAAACTACATGACACTTGACTGAAGAAAACAGAATCCTCTAACAGAAAAATCCTTGCAATAAACAAAGGCATTTTCATCAGAATTGAAATTAGAATAATGTTTGCATCAATATACTTTACAAACAACATATAACTAAAAGGTGAAAATGATGTATGAAATTTGATCCACAATTCTAGAAATCCATTTTAAGGAATATATCAAAGATGTTATAAAAATACAGTTTATTTGATCCTAAGCTTCTGTACAGATTCCATGAATCAGACACTTATATTAAGCCTGTGCAACAAATATTTACACACTGAGTCATCCTGCTGTCCCAGGTCAAAAAATGTAGAAATGATGATGTATTTGCATTTGGTATGCATACTGAATTGATACTATATCTATGTTTTTGTGTGTGTTCACTTTTGTTTAATGTTGAAAAATGAACTAGGCAAGTGTAGTCACTCTGGTTTGTACAAAATAAAACTTTTTTAATAGCCTTCTGTAGATTTTATTCAGTGAGGGAGCTAGTTAGTAGTGGAGCCAGGATTCTAGCCAAGTTCTACATGTACTTTAAAATATGAGTGTTTTAGGTTATTTTCTGGTGTCTCCAGTAGGAACTGAACAAATTCAAATGAGGCAATGAATAAATGAGTGAGTAACTGCCAGAGATAAAGGCTATCATTTCCCCACAGCAGACAGGCAGGATACAATTACAGCTGTGCCCTGATGGAACCACTTGCTTGGCCATTCAGTGTGTAACCTAGAAAAGGTCTTCATGATTCCCAAAGTCTTCTCAACATGGCAGTGATTCTTGGGAAGTAAGAGTAACAAGTTGATGGAATAGAATAAGCCAATACAACTTGCCAAAACAAAACTACTCTTAGTTGTCAAATAGCTCCCCAGTTCATGAAGCTCATGGACAGAAGTTCACTGGAAACCAACAATGGAGACACAGTTGCATCATATCAGCTCTCTGTTGGCTGTATGAGATAATACCTACATATTGATCCTATCATCTTTATGGAAACTGAGCAAATAACTCCAGAAATTCCATGTATTCTGTGTATATTTTATTGATATATAAACATCACAGGGTATTTTATTTTTTCACTTTTGTCCACTGTAGACTGTGGATGTGTGTGTTTTATGTTTATATATGCATATCACATGTGTATCCAGGTGCATGCACATGTGTTGCAGATGCATGTGGAGGCCGGAAAATCAGAAGATAATTTCTGTTGTTGTTTCTCAGGCACCATTCGCATTACTTTGTTTTTAATGTATTTTATTTTATGCATGTGTGTGTGTCTGTATATATGTGCTACATATGCATGCATGAGCCTGGGGAAATCAAAAAAAGGCTTCAAATACCCAGGAGAAAGAGCTACAGACAGTTGTGAGTCACCATTTGGGTTCTGAGAATGAAACCTAGATCTACAAGAGCAACATGTTCTTTGACTTGTGAGTGCTCACTCCATTCCCCACCTTACTTCTTGAGACAGAATTTCTCTGATTTGGAGCTCACTGACTCAACCAGTTTGGCTTGTCAGTGAGGCCCAAGAATTCATTCAGCCATCCCTTCCTCCCAGATGAAGAGTTACAAGTGCATCCATCCCACCAGGCCTACCTTTGAACACAGAAGCAGGGTTAGGACCCATGTCCTCATGGAAGCAGGGATGGGACACAGGTCCTCATGCTTTCGTAGCAAATACTCTACCGAATGAGCTGTCCTCACAGGCTGTAGTAATTCCTTTAGTATGTAAAGGCATCTAAAGATCACTGTAGAGTGTAGAGTTCCTATGACTTGTGTTTTTATAGCTTGTGCAGTATAGTACATTGTGACAGTTGTTTAATCTACTGATAACAACTACTGTGATAATTTATCTTTTTCTAGCAAAAGTAGACATATAGAAATATACAGTTACTCAATTTTTTAAGAGTTAGAATATATGAAATATTGTCAATGAATACTTTTTTTTTTTAGTATCAGACCAAAGTAAAGCACCTTTGTGCTCCCTTGAAGCAAATAATATTAGAACTTCCAGATGCCTGCAATTTAATTCACACACAAGACTCATGAGAGGAATACACTAACATAACACTAGGAGCATTAGCTGTTATGGGTGGAAGCCAACTGTGAGTTACAGTCTTCCTAGAAAATTACAAGCCATTATGAACTTCATGTGACACTACTGCCTATATGTGTGCAAGACACAGTTTGGTACATGAGGCATAAGGTTTACATACAAACACATGAGTATTAAATCTGAATTGGCTGCATGATCTAAGAAAAAATGTATCATTTGGAGTCTGTAAATACTCATTATTAAGGTAGACAGTCATAATAGCCAATGCCATGACATTAGAAATATTAAATCATATAATAAAAGAAATAAGATATATAGGAACCCACAAATAAAATTATTATTTTTAAAATGTAAGTTGTAAGAGAATTGGTATATATTATTAATGAAAAGCTTTTATGGGCTAGAGACATTGCTCAGTGGTTAGGAAAACAACCAGGATTTGGTTCCAAGAACACACGTAATGGCTCACAAATATTTGCAATTCCACTTCTCAGTACTCTGACACATTCCTATAGCTTCTCTGGGCAAAAACATACATTCAGTAAATAATTCATTCACACAAATACTTTGTATATTTAAAATATAAACTAATAAATATATTAAATTTAAAAAGTCTCAAATGAGTCTTCACCATCAAAGCATTTAACCTACTCTGCAGGAATTAATTTTGCATTAAAACTAATCCAATTATAAATTCTGAGCAGCCATATATCTATAAGTGTAATTCTTCTTAGGAAATAAAAGTCAATATTATAAATCAACTTAAATACATTTGAAAAACCTATGAGCTCCCTAAATCAACTTGTATTTACTTTATATTATATCTTAAACTAGTGCTTATTGAACTGTTCACTAGGATATACCCTTGTGCAGTGACTTCAGTAATGCCATTTTGTGGCATTATGAAGATATGAATGAAAGAGTTTTTTTTCCAGTTAAGCTTTTACGTTAGCAAGAAGTAATGTTAGCTAAAAACCTGTTATCCTGAAAGATAATCACTACAATTTGTTAATTATTTGAATGTCCTAGAATTTTCTCCTCTATATGAACTCTATTTCACAAAGCTTTTATACTCCATCTAAGGGATGATTGAAAGGGTTAGGAGAAAATTCATCAATAAGTTTAGTGAATCATACAACAAATGCAGGAAAGAGTGTCATAAATCCTGTAGGGTGTTTAGTAGTTTGATTATACGTTTTGATCCTTTGGTTTTAAGAACATAAGACTATAACTGCACAATGGCGCTGAAATCCAAGCACTGATTGATAGTTACAAGTATGCTATGACACTATTCATGAGGAAAGATGGACAGATGTTTTTCTGCCTCACATAAGGAACAAATGACAGACTAAAGTATATAAATCACCAAAATCTGGCTTGGAGAACCAGAAAGTTCTATTGGGTTTACTTAAAGGATTGTTGGTGAAGAATTAATTACAGGGACATGGTTCCCTCAAAGGCAGCTGGAGCACCAAAGCCTTCCCCAGCATGGCTCATCCTTAGAAGCTGGGACCCTGGAGAACACTACAAAACTTACAGGTAGCTCATCAGATTAGATTAAAGAGTGCCTGCCGGTTTTAGGAAGCTCAAGTGCTCTGACACCTTCTGCATGAATGTGTTTGGAGAGAGTGGAGGCTAGTTAATTTGATCCTTTTCCACTAATTCATAAAGGCTAAAGAGCTTTCTTACATGATGGAATCTCAGAATAATTTGCTATCTCATAATACGGTCAAGAGCTGGCGGTCAGACATGACCTTACTTACCATACCACTCATAAATAGATTAATAGATGGTTTTAGTTTTGAAAACTTAAAGAATTTAAATAATTTATAATCCTGTAAATTAATATTTTAAATGTCTTTTAGAAATGTGAAAAGATATGAATCTCTCTATACATGCGTATTCATTAGTTACTACACATAACTATTGTGAATTCATTAATTAGTCCACATAAATATGTGCTTTCCAGAAAGCTGAAAAGACTAAAATAAGAACATTTTAACATAAAGCTTCATTGCTTATAATTGAATTTTGAATTCTAATTTCTTATCATGCTGTACCTAAGTATTCAAAGATAAGGGGAATGCTGGTTTTCAAAGATGAAAATGTATACATGGTGATTCTGTGTTATCCTGTAATGTGGCAATGTAAGGAATAAGCATTTATATTCACACACACTCTGACTGTAAAGGATATGGGAGAAAGGGAAGAATATCCAAAAGGCCTAAAATTAAACCCAATCATCCAGAAATCACAGTTTATAAAGATATAACCAAATGTGTAGTGTATATATTATTAGAAATATATATATTCTTCAGTCCATACTGATTAAAGACAAAATCCCAATCAGAAAAACAGAAAAAAATAAACACTATGACACATCCTTCCCCAAGGCAGTGTATTTCCTGTGGCCTTTCTTTCCAAAACAAGAAATTCCAGTCTTATCATGAGAGAAACATCAGATAAATTCCATTTTGCAATGTATCACGGATTTTAGATATTCTTAATAATAAAAACCTAGAGTCAGATATTATGGGGTGAAAGCTGAGAGACAGAGAAGCTGTGTAGAGAGACCTTTTACCTCTACCAAGGCTCAGTCCAAAGGGAAGTTCCTGCCTCTAAAAATCTTCAAACTGCATGGTCAGACTGCATCACTTAGACTGCTTCAGACTGCTGCCTCGAACTACAATGAGCTCCTGTATCCTCCCACCTTATATTTTTCTCTCAACACAGCTATATCACTCCTGTCTCCACCTCCCTAGTGCTGGGATTAATGGCGTGGGATCCTAAGTGCTGGATTCATATTTGTGTGAGCTATGATTCTCTTACAGACTGGATCATGTAGCCCAGGGTGGCCTTGAACTAACAGAAATCTGTCTGCCTCTGTCTCCCAAGTCTTGGGAGTAAAGGTATGTGCCACTATGGCCTGGCCTCTAGTGTCTTATCTCTGCTCTGTGATCTTCAGGCCAACTTTATTTGTTAAAACACAAACAAAATATCACTACATTGTGATACTGTTTTGAAACACATGACAATTGTTCCAGAAAACCATCATACTTAACAAATGTAGAGAATATTTTGGGGAAAACACTTTAAAAACTAAAGCAATAACAATAAAGTATATATTTCAGTTAGTAAAAATTGATCTATTGGTCCATTTCAGCTCTTACATGCACTGTTGCTATTGAAGTTGACTGTTGCTATTGAATGTTGCTATTGAAGTTGAAGCTGTAAGATATATATGAATGACAGAGTATCACAGATCCAATATATATATTCCTTTTTCCTTACATGCTTACATTCATTTACACATATGCACATATATGACATATCATATCATACATGTGCATATATGTTGTATATGATATGTAAGTATATAAATATATGTGGAATGTAAATGTTGGAGAGAGAAAAGAAGAGGAGAACTGACAAGTACCTAGGGAGAGATGGAAGGAAAGAAATATACAAAGTAGTCAATTTTTTTTTAATGTAGTTGTGACAAATTTGCTGGTTTCACACATAGAATTATAAATGCACATGAATGAATTAAAGGCAATATTACTTTGATAGAATAGTTTTTTAAAAACAAAAATGTTTCTTAAAAAACATAAATTATTATAAACCCTGTCATTTTGAGTATACATGATTTGAAGAAAATACCAGAGAATTAACTAGGTTCGCATTATGGGTTCTATCTTAAATTAGCATTTGACCCATAACATACATTTCTCATTTCCCTTTAAATCTCCTCTCTCTTCAGTGTGTGATCATGTATATGTAATGCATATTCACATATATATGCACACAAGACAGAAGCAGTGCATATATTTACATTGACATAAAGAAACAATATCAATTATAGGCTCATGTACTTCGAAGAAATCATGAAAGACTCAGATTGGTTGGAAAATCATAAAAATAGATTTGAAAAAAGTGTTTATTGTTGGGAAAATGGGAGAACCTTATGAATCTTCTGTTTTGTGAGATTTATAATTAAACAAAAACGTAACTGGTGATAGCATGAAAAACCATAGAACCAAAACACACTATGACATACATTTTCTTAGAAAAAAACTTAACATTAATTATAACTTTAAATAGAAGCAGAAAATAGCTCTCACAAAAATAATTTTTGCAAGCTCTTCAGACAAAGCTTTAATCACACATGGAAAATATTTATAAGAAATCAAAGTGTGTATGAAGAAAACAATCTTGATCAGTAAACACAAGTGTAGAGTATGTGATACACTTTGTGACAGAGACTGGTTTCAATAATTTTTTAACATCTCACCCTTTATAGTTTTAAACTCTGAAATATTGCAAAAATAAGGAAGCAAACATTCATTTATATATTCATATTATTATTTATGTAAAATTCATTACACAATGACTAAATATGACACTACAACAAAAGAAAGGCTCAATTTAGAGACAGAGAAAATAAAGGAACTGTGTTTTAGAATGAATCATGAAAGCAGGGCCAGAAAGATGGCTCAGTGGTTAAGCTCACTAGTTACTCTTGCAGACAATCTGAACTTGGTTTCCACCACCCACACAGTGGCCTCAAAGCCACCTATAACTGTGGCAACAGAATTCTGGTAAACTCTACTAGTTTCTGTTGGCACCAGGAACACACATGGTGTGCATTTTACACACAAGCAAAATTCATACATGTAAAATAAAAAAGAAATCTTTTTTAAAAAAGTGCTTGGAATAATGGGGCATTCATGAAAAAAACAAGGCATTTCACATGTGGATAATAAATTTTAGAAGTAAGATATGAGGTATCTAATGTGTGTAGATCTGGAGTGACAGAAATATACAGAAATTATGGGTTATATGTTGTGATGTAATAGAAACATTTAACTACATCTGCTGACTCTGCATGTTTATGATGTAGGAATAGATTTTTTAATACTTTGTATCTCATTACTTAGCTCATATTTCTGAACTTACTTATACATTCATTAAATATTGCTGATTGATTCGTGTATGCCAGACAATTCTCCAGGTCCTTTGAATCCCTACAGTGAAGAAGACAAAACAGTCTTTCCATAATAAGAGCACATATTATCATTTACAAGAACTATTACGCTAAGAGAAAAACAAAGAAGATTTAAAATAAAAGAGTTTTGACATAGTTAAAATGTGAAGGTAAACCTTCCATCAGTCTGGGAACATTGACATGAAAGTCATGACAGATGAAGGAGGGATAACGATAAGTATTTAAGGAGTATTTTAGATTTACTCTCAGGACTGTTTGTCATTGAGTATCCTTGTTCAGCTCTGGTATTTTGTTTCTTTTGCTACAAAGCTGAGGCAGCCCTCTTCTTAGATCTCCTGATGTTCTTGGAATAGAGGCTTTGTGTCTTTTCTTGTTATTAACTGGTCAAAATTATTGCAGGACTTTATGTCTGGTGCTTTTTCTTTTCATTTTTAACTTGAAGATGTTATAGAATTTGTTGATCCTTTGAAAAATATTTGACACAAAATTGTTTCTTACTAGCGTCTCAGCTTCCAGATGTATTTGGATTCACACTTCTAATTTTGTTATCTCATAGAAAGTTCGCTTAGGTATAAGTTTCCCTTCTTTAGAAAAAAAAGTAACTTTTGTCCTGAGGGTTTGATCTTTGTATTTTAATATTTCTCAATTCTTGGTTTTACAGCAAATTATACTTTGGTGGGATAAATTTAATACTTCCTTCCAAAGATAGAACAACAACTTGACTTGTAGAAACATCCGGTCTTTCTGCATCTTTATTGATGGCTTCTCTCACACACATACAGGGAGTTGTGCAAATCGGGTTCTCGTTAAGTAGTAATGATTTCTTGAGGTATGCATTTGCTCACTTTCTTTCCATAGTAATGATCTATAAGAAAAGTTCTTGTATTATATAGATCATAGCTGGCAAAGAACACATCAAAGATTTTACCAGAGTAGCCTAAATGTTCTGACATTTTAACTTGATCTCACTGTCAATGGTGACAGATAAGACCTGAGCTTGGGGACCTTGGAGAGGGTTGAAAGGGAAAGAAGAGGCAGGGACAGGAACAGAGAAAAATGTTTAGTCCAATCAATAAAAATTAATAAAAAAGGGGGGAACAAGAAAAAAAGACTTGATAAGTAGAAGTAGCATTACTAGATCATATCACATAGTCTAATTATGTTAACACTCTTTCCTGGTGATAAGCTTTTGAACAATAAAAACACTATATCATTTTTAGTGTTAGCACTGGGAAGATGAGTCAGTAGCTCTACAAGTAGGACCTAAGTTCACATGGCCAGAAGCAATGAATGTAACGCCAATTGTAGAAGGGCTCATCTGAAACCTCGGTGTGCTTTTGACAAGAGGGAAAGTAAGACAGGAAAGTAAAATACTCTTCAGCAGCCTAAGGCCTGATGGTCACAGCAGCGAACAGCAAGAAATATTAGCCTTAAACAAAGGGAAGAGCAAAGACTGCTCCTGCCCCCCCATATTTGTCCTCTGATCTATACACACACACACATACACACACACACACACACAAACACACATTTACATGTATTTTTGCTTTCAAAGAACATTAGAACTTGTCATTTTTACATTTATTAATGATACACAGTGTTAATGAGAAATCTGCTGAATTTATTATAATATGTAATCATTATGCATGCATATATTAATATATATATATATACATGCACACATAAATATGATTTGAGCCTATGCTGTTGTTTATATTCTAAGCCTGAAAGGCATTGAATACAAACATTCCTATAGTTAAATGTATTTATCCAGAGTCTAAGAATCATTTTAGTTTAAATGAAAGAGACCAAATGCTTTTATATACTATTTTTCCTAAAGTCTATTTCCTGATAACTAATAGGTGAAATTGTTACAAATGAACTTTAACAACCTGTGAAATTCTGATTCTCAGAGCGTTCTTCTGTTACAGATCTTGTAGATGGCAAACACTGTTTATTTTTTTGTTTGTTTGTTTCTTCATTTCATTCCCATCAGTTCATGCACTGGTTAGAAGTCCAGAATCCTTTATATAATGTTTCCGAAGAGCTCCAAGTCTAATTGGACATTATTGGGTATATTATATTATATCTAAAAAGCTATCAGATACCACGTTTTTCAATACAAGGCAAACATCCTATGAAGGTATCACTTGGAGGAAATTTTGAGAACTATCATTCTGATTAAGAGTGCCTCAAAGTTCTCTAACATTTCATTTTTGGCATGCTTTAGAATTCCCATCCTATTTTGCATTTGTCAAACAGAGTTCAATCCTCATCTACTCTTTTAAGCTAACACTGTTTCTAACTTTCACATCAGCTGTGTTTCCCATATGCTAGCTCCCCCTTCACTTATGTTTGGCTTACCTTTTTTCATAAAAGTTATGAGTTATTGGAATTAAGATTTTGAAAATTCTTGACTTCTTCCAGAGAACTATGTTTTTAACTATAGAATATAATGTATCTCACATTGATTCCAAACTCAATATAAAGGCATACCTGACTTTGAATCCTTCCTCTTTCCTCCACCTACTAAGCAACGATAAAATAGTAATTTTTGATGTACAATTGATATGATTATAGTAACGCTCCACCATGTGAGCTGATTATTTTTTGTAGAACACAGTCTAGAACTTGTATAATTGTATTTTCTTTTTTCTCCTGCTGACATCACATCAAATGTTAAGTCCTCATGTTTATAGGTTTTTAAAGCTATAGACATGTGAAAATATGAAGAAAATGATTACAATGATAATATTATGTCAAGCACATAGAGACAGGCATACAACGAATTAAATGTTAAAAATTACTCACAGTCCAATATTAGGTTTTCTTTATCATCTTTATAATTCTTCAAAAATGCTCTATTTTTATGCTTATGCTTATTTAATCTGTACTGAAATTTGGTATATTTTAGCATGTGAAGCATCAACGAATATATTGCTTAAGAATATGTTATTTATTTCTCTAGAAAATGAAGCTCAAGTTTTATTTTTCTTATAAGATAAACTTGATGAATATTAAGAAATATTTTCAAATGACTATCTTTTCTAAGATGTATCAGAAATGACTGTCTACTATTTTAGAGCTGAATTATTGAATGAGAACATATATATTTTCTGAGAAAATGTACTTAATTTGATAAATTATGTATATAGTTTTCATATTTAATATAACTCTCAGATTAGTGGCCAACTTATTATATTTTAAATCACATTTACTCAATGCACAGAACTCACACTTTTAATCTACAATTTATTGTTATAAATAAAGTATTATAAATTCTCAATAAAATTACTTTTAGAAATTCAAGAGATCCTATAATGGAGATCCCAAAGGGTCTTCATAATAAATGTGGCTTTATGGGGCTAAACAAAGAAATCCGTTAGGAATAGGAAAAAAAGGTTATGGAGGACCAGAGAGCAGCCAGGCTGACTGTGTTTAAATCAGTGTCCAGCTTTTTGAAAGCATAACTCACTGTTTTCTTGGAAAATGTTTACCTTTACCACTGAAAATAAAAGTTTCTGTTGTTCAAAATTTTGCTGAAATGTTCTTTATAAGAATTTAAAGAGATAATTAGAATTCAGAACTCCTGATTTGGAGTCCATTAATCTATCTTTTACTCGATATGAAGTAGTGGCATAAAGCTTAATCATGCATGATAAAATATTTCAATTAAAGTCCATTCTCATTCTAAGACTTGTGCAACCAAGTTTGACAAAATCATATGTTAATCCTGTTTTTGTCAAAGGATTTCCTAGGGTTCAAATACAAACCAGGTTTACATTAATTGTTTTCTTTATTTTATATAGCTCCAAATCTAAGGTGAGTTTATTTTAAAAACATCTAATAAAATGTTCAGTGCTTATTTTTGCAGCATAGAAACATGGAATCAAAGAAATTCCATGCCCACGGCTTCCAGAAGCATGCTGACATGTACGATAAGCTCTGAGGTGTAAGACAGTGATCTGAAACGGACTCTGTGGCATTCTTCAAATAAGCAGTCATGGCACTCTGCTTGAACTTGGAAGCAGCTTTAACTGATAATACTTATTTGCCCTGGTAGAAAACTATCAATATGCAATCTGGCACTATTACAGGCAGGAGATAATACAAGAACCGAAACTCTAGCATTTTACTTAACCTGAAAATACAGTGTTAAGAGCGATATCGATTACTTCAATCCCATGTCACATCAAAGGTATAGTTAAGCCCTGATTCCCCTTTAAGTGCCATTTGCCTTTCAACAGATGGAAGCCTTAAGGGATCTATTAATAAGTGTATAATAAGTGTATAAAGCTGGAAACACATCATACCATTCAATTTACTGAAGAATGGCGTGAAGGATCTTAAAAGCACTGATGATATTTCAAGATACCATTACAATAGCAATGATTTAGCTGCATGCCAACTTAAACTGCATCTGTATTTTCACACTGAAGACTTATGAGTCATGAGAGCTGAGTATTAACATACAAGCTGATTGAATTTGTGCAGGCTATATTGGGTGCATAACAATAAGCAAGGCACAAGATTTTTTTTTTTTTTTTTTTTTTTTTTTTTTTTTTTCGAGACAGGGTTTCTCTGTGGTTTTGGAGCCTGTCCTGGAACTAGCTCTTGTAGAGGAGGCTGGTCTCGAACTCACAAAAATCCTCCTACTTCTGCCTCCCAAGTGCTGGGATTAAAGGCATGTGCCACCACCGCCCTGCTCGGTACAAGATATTTTTATAGATTGATGGTGGTAGGGAGGTGTTTGAAGCTTATATACATGAGTGACAGCAACAGAAAAATATCCATAACACTTCCAAATATTCCCTATCTTTAACAATAACCTCTATGAAGACCAAAGGGGCTATGTATTTTTCAGATGAGGATGTCTCCTTCTAAATGTGCTTGTTAAAACTTCAACTGATAATGTGATTGCTATTTAAGAGAGGCCCTTTAGGGAAGTAATATAATTAAATGGCGTTATAATATTTGCTCTCTAATTTAGTAAGAGAAGCGGGTTGGTAGGAAGCTACTCTTCCTCTATCTGTATATAATACAGCATGTGAGGACAGACAGAAAAAGAAAACTTTTACTGACTGGGTAACAAAGGTCTCCCCAGAAACCAAAGATTAAAGTTATTTTTGTTTTTAATTTTAATTTGTGTGTATGCGCATGTGCATTTGTATATACACATGCATGTACAATTGTGTGTACATTCATGAAGAGTTCAGAGTAACAGGTTGGTATCCTGTTTTATTCCTCTCTGCTTCATTCTCTTGAAACATGTATTTTTACTGAACATGACATAGACTCAGCCTTAGTTCAGCAGGAACTGAAGTAATATATTTATTTAAATTATAAGACATACAAACTAAATAATTCACTACTAATTGATCATGGATTGAAGCAATATCTTTACTGAGTAATCCATTTAGAGGAAAGGAAATTTTCTTTTATACCTGTTTTGTTTTTTTATTTTTTGTTTCGTTATGTTGTGTTTTTTTTTTTTTTTGGGTGGGGGCGTGTTGAGACAGGGTTTCTCTGTGGCTTTGGAGCCTGTCCTGGAGCTACCTTTTGTAGACCAGGCTGGCCTCGAATTCACAGAGATCTGCCTGCCTTTGCCTTCTAAGTGCCTGTTTCCAAACCTGGTTTTTATTCCAAAAAAAAAAAAAAAAATCTACACGAATTGCTACAACAAAGCATTAAAATCTATTAAAATGATAATGGAAATTATATCATGTTTTAAATGTTTGGTAGATATACTTACTGGTTTCTAAATTGTTCTGAGTAAAAACTGAATTAATTGAACAAATCCATACATTTTATATCACACTGCAGATGAGATGTTTAAAATGTTCATTTTCCTCCTATGTTATTAACAATTTCATTAGAAGTGATAGAGTTTTATGAAATTCTTAAGCAATGAAAAATATCAACAGTCATAACTAGTTCTGATTTCACAGTGAACAATATTTTAAATGTTCAGCTTTGGCCTAAATCCTTCAACTCAAAAACTGATGTAATTTTGACAATAAAGTATTTCATTAGCAGTTACTATCTGATCTTTCAGCAGAAAAAAGAGTTTGTTGTTGTTTTTTAAAAAAGGCTTATTTGGCAAGAGATTTGGAAATAGACTGTTTTTGGAGCACACTTTTAAGATCTGGTGTATGAGCCTCAGAAGTGCCCTGATGTAAACTTAGAGTTCTTCAACATGATACTATTTAGGCACATCAAAATCATCAAATAGATCTTGGCCAAACCAAGCCATGACTTTAACTACAACTGTGCCCATTAAGAGATGAAGATGGGCTGAAATATCTTTCCATGTTTGCCACACCTATTATCTAAGCATGAGAGCACTTGTGAAACAGTAGGGCATAGGTTATGTTTCCTCTATCTTGAAAGATTTAGGGATTATTTTTAGAAGACATACTTTTCTTTATCAGGGAGTCATACTATAATATGAAAGACGAACATGAACACAAATATACCAAAACTATGCAAACACTATTATTCAAACAAGTCTTCTAAGAATGAAAAGCAGTAAGGCTTAGACAATAGGAGCCAGAAGATTACTAATCTTCAGACATACTCTGCTGATTGGAGAAAAAAATCATGACTTAAAGGATGCCAAATGCCAAGCAGTTCAGCAACCATCCTGTCCAACTTGCGTTAAATCAATCAAACAAACAAAATATCTCCTCATGCAAATACATCCCCCATGATAACAGAATTGAAGGCACCCCCAGGCTAGATAATGAAAATCTGAAAAAAAGTTAATAGATTTGCCTTTGTTTTCCTCGTGACTAAGCAAGAATAAGGAAATAAACAAAAAAATAAACATCTTCCAATGATTGCATAATAAATGAATAATATTGTCTGAATAAATCAGAAGCACCCAAGCAACTTGAGAAGAATGAACAAAATATTAGAATCAGTAAAATCAGTGGCTATTCAATATGCAATCAGAAATAAACCTTCACAGGGTATTAATAGAAAAAAGCTCTTATAGCTTGATCTCACAGTTTACATTTTCAAATAATGTTAAAATATGTACATAATAAGGAAGCTGAACTGGGTGATATAAATGTAAATACTCAGCATGAGAAAGCATTGTAAACTTCCTATCATGTTAAAGAGACTGCTGGGCAAAATGCTCATGATACAAATTTAAAGAAAAATAATCTGGTAAATAAAATTCCCATTTCAATATTTACCTTGATTGTATTACTATAGTATACTTTCCCTATTAACAACAGTCCCACCCCCAAGGCTCTGGGAATGTGGATGAATAAGGAGCAGAATGAATGTTAGAACAGGAGGAAGAGAGGCAGACAACCGTGCAGAATACTGAAGTTCAGACATGGCTTACCTATGGCTGTACTTTTGCATCTACAACAGCCTTACCTACTTGCGCAATCCTCACATTATTGTCTTGCCAGAACCCTGAGGATTTATGTGTCAGTGATGATTGGTGGGGAAGGTGAGGCATTTTCATCAGTGGTAAAGCTACTGTTGATTTTCACATGATGCTACAAAAGAGCTCCCCAAACACTCTCCTGTAACTAACCCCAAGAAAACTCATTCTCTGTCAAAACACATACACAGAACATGCAAGCTGAAGAGGAATAGTTAGGAAAAGTGGGCTGATTAGTGGGCATGAGAACATGAGGGTGCCAGGGGAGAATAATTAAGTGTAAATACAATTAGAATAAATCATGTATTTGCATGAAAATATAGTGAAATGTACTATTAAGTACAAGTAAAACTTTTAAAAGGAGTAAATAAGAGAAAATATATTGTATATTCCAGGGTATGCGGCTAAGTAAAACTTAACAGTTTCAATAGTAGTAATGTTTGTGGTCTGAAAAACTGTATATGAAGAAGTATTTCAATGGAAACCTGAGTAGTACACTCTTAAGACATTGTAGACTTTTACTGTGAAGTACTTGGGGCAACAAGTCCTATCAAAGAGTGTAAGGAAGAGATTAAGATGGTGAAGAGAGGTTTGAGCTTTATAACCATTCCCCTGCCATTGTTCCCCTGTGGGAATGAAATACCACACAGCACAGGAATTCTCATGCCCTTCTCCTACCCTGTAGATCATTCTGTATATCACAGTCTCAGATTCTAATCTTTTAATTAGTCTGTATTCACATGACGTTTTCATATATCTAAATAACTCGATATGTGATGCTCATTTTAACCATAAAGTCTTTAAAAGATATGCTTAGATTGGACCATGTCCAGAATTCCTCCAAGGAATATCTTTTTTAATGGTTTATGCCAGTATGCTATAAATAGCCTTGTCTTGTGTTCTAACTTGGAGGATAAATGTTGTAATTTTTGTTTAGAAGAACCGAGCACCGTGTGCTGCTATGTTCTTTATAGGAAGCCTCTTTGATCATACTATTTACAAAGGTTTATATTATACCTTTTACTTATAGAGGGAAAGGCTATAAACCTAACCAGTATGTACTGATGAGACTTTCTATTCTCTGTTCCCAATTCACATGGAAACAATAGAAGATTTTATATCACCAAGTAAGTATGTAGGAGCATAGTTACCAGATATGGTATCTTCTCCCTTTAAAGCTTTGAGTTTTAACAGATGGAGAATCTGAAAGAGATGAACTATGTTTATGTAAATACAAGATACAGTACATCATAATACATCCAGTGATTCTAAAGACCAGCCTAGTGAAAGGAAAAGAAATTCAAGAATATTACTATGTTCCCTCAAACAAGTTTGCAGGACCATTTGACACCATCTCTACTTGAATTTTTTACTAAGTGTGATCCAGCAGTATGCCAGAGACATTTTTAGCTGCAAAATGACTTTAAAATTATATTTGTTTTTAAAACATGCATCTTATAGTACAGACTAACAAGGACTATCAAAAAGTACTCACGTGATAGGAAAATTTTACTTGACGTACTAAAAATCAATTTAAACATTTTTTTTCTGAATTTGAACGTATTTAAATAGTTTTGGCCAATGATAAATAAAAATGAAGGCTTTTTCTCAGTTGATAATTCCAGTTATTCTTCCTCATCACAAAATTGATATTTTCAAACCACTGTAAAGACACACACCTGTAACTCCGAGATGTGAGCGGTAGAAGAAGGGTGTCTACAAATCTGGAAACAACTTGGTCAGCAAAGTAAGTTCTAGGCTAACAAGACTTGTGTCAATGAACAAAGCAACAGAAAAAAAACAAAACTGCTCAACCTTGTAATAACTAAACACAAAGATATATGTATAAAATTCCAGAAATACTGAAAATTTTGCTGTGAATTCCCTTGACACTAGTCACACCTCTCTTAGATTTTGTTTCTTGTGTTTATTTGTCTTCTTACTTTTGCACAATCTACTTGGCTCCAGAAGGAAAACTGAAAGCTTAGAGAATAATGACAATGATTCTCAAATCGAAGTGATCTAGAACGCCATTGCTATTGACATTGTCATGTCTCTCATTGGCAACTGTGCCGTGAGGACAAGTGGAAACGTATCGATCAAAGTGACATAAAACTCCATCATTGTTGACACTGTCATGTCGCTCTCTAAAAACTTTGACGCCATGAAGACAAGTTGAAATATATAGACTTAGATTTATATGAAAAATCTGTGTATGCTTGTCTACTATAATCATGAAGGTGTGTATAAATAGGTTTTTCAGATATGACAATTTCCCTCAAGATTGCTGAGTTATATTATGGTTGATTCTTAGGCTTCAGTACTTTCCTTTTGAAGTTTTTTTTTATTATTTTTAAAATATGTTGCATAGTCAAACATTGTGTCTTATATTAATGAAAATGGAAATTTCTTCAAACTTGTTTGATAATTTGTCACCTGCTCTTTTCATTTCTTACACAATGCCAAATCTTCTTTTATTATCTAATTTTTAAAAAACTATTTTAGTAGTGCAATTTTGATTCTGAAGCTTCCTTTGAACACATTTATCTGTTGTGCTGGCTTTTAGAATGCATTTACATATCCCCAAATGACATTAAATACTGTGCTTTATATGACTGGAAATAATTCTGTAGCAGTTAAGAATATAAACCTATTTGGAAAGCAATATAGTTTCAGAGCCTTTAAAGAAATTATTGAGAATTACTTTACTCCTCCAAACCTTTATAAATGATGAAGGGACCTGATTAGAAATGGTGAGGTTGCTTAGACGCCATTGTTTCAGATGTTCAAAATCATGAGGCTATTTTCTCTTAGTACATTTGGAGAAGTAAATATATTTTGTTAATTTAAATAAATTTTACAACTATAATTTAAGTAGTAAAAAAAGATCAGCTGTAAAGTTTCTAAATATTAGTGTGTCTAGAGTTATATACAGCAAAAAATGCAAAACAAAAATGTTATAACTAGAAACTCATTTTAGAATAAGTAACTGACAATAAAAAACTCATGAATTTTTTAAAATAAATGTAAGTGACAGTAAATGTTCAAAGTTCCTCACATCGCAGAGTTTATTTTAAAATTTTGTTTGTCAAATTAAAATTGTTATTTCAAGTGCCCTTAGTGTAATTTTAAAGTTTTGATAATAACAAAATTAGATCTAATTAGAATTTAAAAGATATAATAGACATAGAAAAATAATTTTATAGTTGAAATGCTTTTCTAAAGCCTGACTGTTATTAATGTATACAGTGATCACAGAAAGACTCAGATACTTTTGTTCTTACACTATTCCTTGTATTTTCTGTCATTAATCTAATGAGCAAAAAGTTACATATACATGCTCTTAATAACTTATCTTAAATGCATGAAGTAGCATCTATAGAAAATGCGCAAGTCAAATCTCGCATCTGTGTCCAACTTATTCACTCAGGATTCATTTAATTTTCATAATACTTCATGTAAGGGACTGATCAAGTGACATTTATCTTTCTAAGCATAGTTTTTGACCTTAGCACAAATTGCTTCAGTTCTCTCCACTTCTATGAATGTGGCTGAATCACTTTATTTTTGTACACACTCCAAGTTTTACTCATTCATCTACAAATGGGTTTCTACACTGAGTCTATGTTTTAGCAATTGTAAATAGTGGACTTACAAGTTATCTTTGCCATGATGACTTCATTTTCTTTGGCTAAATGCCCAGAAGTCATATAGTTGGATCCTATCCCAGAACTGCTTTTAGATTTCTGAGGAACTTCCAAACTTTTCCATAATATCAGTGCCGATAATTTGAATTACCATCAAGGGAACATGAGTTCCTTATTTTTATATCCTTATTAGCATTTGGTATTATATATTTAAGTTATGTGTATATTTATGTTCCTGTTTGTGCACTCCTAAGTGCAGATTCTTGCAGAGGTCAGAAGAGGGTGTCAGATGCCCTAGAGATGGATGTATGGGTATTTCTGATTTGTCTGATTGTGTATTGGGAGCAAATATATGGTCATCCACAGAAGTAGAAAGTGTTCTTAATGCATGGTTACTTCAGCACAGCCTTTGATATTTGACTTTGAAATTTATTTTAATCACTCAATCTCAGATGAAGTAGTATCTCTCTCTCTCTCTCTCTCTCTCTCTCTCTCTCTCTCTCTCTCTCTCTCTGTGTGTGTGTGTGTGTGTGTATAAATACTGCTTTTTTCTCAGTATTTTTAAACACAAAAATAAGCATTTTCACAGCTATAGGAAAAACTTTCTTTCTTTCATCCTTTTTCAAGAAAACTCTTCCAGGCATAGTGGTACAAGAACTAGGCAAGCAGAGGTGGGTGAATCTCTGTAAGCTTAATACCATCTTGATCTACAAAGGGGTATGCTGGTAAACCTTGTCTCAAACATCATAAATATAAAATAAAATGAAAAGGGAAGGAAGAAAATAAAAAAAGGGATAAGAAAGGAAGGAAGGAAGGAAGAGGAGAAGGAGAAAGAGGAAGAAGAAGAAGGAGGAGAGAAGAAGAAGAAGAAGAAGAAGAAGAAGAAGAAGAAGAAGAACAAGAACAAGAACAAGAAGAACAAGAAGAAGAGGAGGAGGAGGAGGAGGAGGAGGAAGAGGAACAAGAAGAAGAACAAGAAGAAGAAGAAGAAGAAGAACAAGAACAAGAACAAGAACAAGAAGAACAAGAAGAGGAACAAGAAGAAGAACAAGAACAAGAAGACGACGACGACAACATGCTGGAGATGTGACTTTGAGGTTAAGATTATTAGCCAAAGTTTTAGAGGTCTCACGTTCAGTTTGCAGCACTCATATAGTAAGTAGTTTCCAGGCATCTCTAATTCTGTCTGTACCTTCTTGTGCAAAGCCACTACAAGGGCACCAACTATTCAGTTGGTAGGCAGATATATGTGCAGGCAAAACAGTCACAAACACACAGTAAAATAATTTTAAACAAAAGTAGCAGTTCCAGTCAGGTCATTTTCTTACTTTACTTGCACCATTTTGGGGCAAGTTTTCTATAGTTTGGTCAATTTTTTGCTTCACATTTTGTTTATATTTCTTGTGAGCAGAGGTTTTTTTACATTGATGTGAATCACTCCCTCACCTCGACCCTGACATACACACACACTTTTGGTTTGCATTTGTTGCACGAGGTTAGGAGTCACATTAAAAATTCCATTGCTGCCCAAACACCGGGCTTCTTTGTGACCTTGGTGGCAATACAGGACTCAGGTTTTATCACAGCCCCAGCCACAGTAGGACTACGGACCCAGACATGGTCCTTGGCAACAGCTGGGGCTGTATGTTATCTTGGTGGCATTCAAGGGCCATGTTGCCATCACAACCATTCCCTATCTGAGTGGCCAGCACTTCTATCCAGAGCCAAACCTACTGAAATTCTAGGTCTGGTTTTCTGGTCCAGCTGCCAAGGGATCTGTGCTGATGTCTATGGCCATTGTCACCTCAGGGGGTAATAGGAACCATTAAAGATGAAATCACAGGACAATGCTGAGCCAGCCCTACCTTTTCTGGCACAGAGAAGGCTGGTCTTGCCTCTGGTTAGACACTGAAGCAAGAGAACTGCCCTAGACCCAGGAGAGCTGGCCCCTGCACTCTGAAGTTACGGCCAGAGGAGAGGGTGAATATACCCTGAGGACATAGGCATGGATGAGCCAAATCTACCTCTTTACCTACTGTAGGTGGCCCCAATGGTCCAGACTGATCAACTCAGCTACCACTGAGACCCACAACTGTGTTGTGGCCCAGCCTAACAGCTACCCCATCTAGGACCTACTGGAGCTTATAAAAGGACTGGTCCTGCGGAAGAATTCTCACAGTATCTCCATGACTTGGTACAGCTACAGGATATGCCAGAGGAGTTTCAGTGAGGATCCAATGATGATGGTGTACCAGATACAGAAGGCCTTGAACTAGACCAGTGACTCATTGCATGAACATTTGCTAGCAAAGCTGATAGGAAAAAGTATGTGCACACTGAGAAACCCCCTCCCCCCCATGCCAGTAGCATGAATAAAGTGGTGCTGGAAAGGTGGGAAGGAGAAATGAAGAGTTTTTTTTCCTCTATTTTTATTTTGTGGGTTTTTTTGGGTGGGGTGTCTTTCTCTTCATTTTGTTTGCTTGCTTGTTTTGTTTAGTTTTTTAAAGTTTCTTTTGCAGGGGAAGACCTGCAGGCATAAGAGGAAGATATACAGGGATAAGGAAGTGAACGAAAGTGAGTAAATTTAAGGTACATGATGTGAAATTCCCAAAGAATCAATTAAAACGTTAAATAAAAATTGGATGGAGCTAGAAAGCATCATTTTGGGTGAGGGAACCCAGACCCAGAAAGACAATTATCACATGTACTTACTCATAAGTGATTTTTAAACATAAAGCAAAGAAATGTCCACAAATCACAATCCCAGAGAACCTAGACAGCAATGAAGACCCTAAAAGAGATATACATAGATATAATCTACATGGGAAGTAGAAAAAGACAAGATCTCCTGAGTAATTGGGAGCATGGGGATCTCAGGAGAGGGTTGAAGGGGAGGGGAGAGGAAGGGAGGAAAGAAGAGAAAAATGTATAGCTCAATAAAAATTTTAAAAAGCTGACAATGGATAGTGCAATATTTACATGGGTAACAGCTGGAGGACTCCACACTACAAAAACATATAAAAGAAATCCAAGGATTCTGAGTATGAGAGAAATAATTGCAATGGTAGAGAATTACTTGTTACTCAATATACTTCTTTATTGTTTGTTTAGATAAAATAATACTGCAATAAAATGACCTCCCTGTGAAACCATAAAACAAGATCAGTGCCAAGCCACAAGTGACTAATGCATTTCCACTAGATGGTTTTTTGTTTGTTTGTTTGTTTGTTTGTTTGTTTTGTTTTGTCATAGTATCAAGTCTTACACTGAGCTTTTGGTCTCTTTTTTTTGTGGATTTGTGTACAGGATAAAGAATGAGAGTTACCTCTCAGCTTCCTTCTTGTGAAGATCCAGTTTCTCAGCATTGTAGATTACAGTGGTTATCCTTTTGGGAATGCACACCTGGCCTTTTATGACTCAGTGGGTTGTAGCGTGTAGGTTTATTGTGGAATCATAGTTCCATTGCTTTCATTAGTTCCTATTTTTATTTACCTGTATTATGGTCAGATTTTTGTTGCTGGTATGCTATTCTTTGTTTTGTTTCTGTTACTAGGGTCTGTAGTTTGCCTCGGAATGTATGACTACATTGGAATTTCCGCAGCTTTGTTCTTCTCATTCAGGTTTACTGTGGTTATTAAAGTCCTTGGTTTTTAATGCTTCCAAATACACATTCGTATTACTTAATCTAGGTCTGTGAAAAGTGTAATTGCCTGACAGCTGAGTTAGTCAGTTGAGTCAATCAGCTGTGACTCAGCAAGTCTTTGTGTACTAATGTCAGGAATTCACTGGGAGTCTCAGCCCGGATCTCTTGGTGCTATCCACTCATTTTCATCCCAGTTTGACACAGTAGAAATAATTGTTCAAAAATTCTTACTCTCAGAAGGATTACCAATCAGACAGACAGGAAATATGTGATAATGAAAAACTAAAGACGTAAAGACCTATTACATCAGTTTGTAAGGTACTGTTTTCTAATTTTTCAAATAGACATAGAAAGGTTTTGTAAGACTGTTCTTTAATTAAGACTGCACTAGACAAAATCACACTAAAGCATGCTAGAGAGAGTGCAGAAACACTGATTCTACTACATTACAGCCAACTGGGATGCTTGGCATGCTCTATGAACAACTTTCTAACTTTGAGCAATATATTTAACTCTCTTAGCTCCAATTTATCATGTATCCAATTTGAATAACCTTATAAGGCATAAGAAATCACAATACAAATTCATTACTGACATTGTTTAAAAAATATTAAAAATGAACATTCAACTTTACTTTGTTTTAAAATTCATACGGCCAGATATTTTGTTACTAAGATTTCCGACATTCTTTGTAAAGTTGGTAAAATGCTTTCTTTTTATTTTGATCAGTTAAAACAATGGCAGCATATGGTTCTGCACAATAACTAATACCCAATTGTTAGGAACAGAAACATACATAAACAATTAATTAAATACTCCGATTAGCCTGGGGTTCATAGCTCTTAAAAATTCTGCACCTGACACAGCCCCAGCTGAGAGCTCGCTGTTAATTGCTAGGCTCTAAAAGAAGCCTCTGGAGAGAGAAAGGAGGCTAACAAGACTCCGGAAGCTTCCAACCCTGAAAGACTCATGAAGTCACAAATTGAGGTTATGTAAGGAGTCAGTGATTGCTGGGAGAGAGGAGACTCATCCATGGTGTGAGCTACAGGGTATTTCCACAACAGAGCTTTTGTGTGTCATCACCTGGCATAAGGTGGACTATTCAGTGATGCAGATAGTGGCCTGAAACACTTGTTCCTATTATTGACTACAATTAATTCATTGATTCATCATGATTCATGTTGCTTAAAGTGCTTGAAGAACTTAAAGTTATTCCTTAAAGTATACTTCGTTGAAATTACATCTCTTTTTTTTTTTTGTTTTTCATTGGTGCTCTCTCTGGGGTGAAGATATGTTTTTTACATTTTCTTCCAGGAAGCGTTACGCATTGCAAGCTTTAAGAGTCCTGCTATCCCTCTTCCTTTTCTGGCATTCATCTTGAGAACTCCAGATGACAATGATCCACTGACCATACAGAACAAACCGCAGAATAGGACAAGTGTGAAGAAGACTTGCTCACAACCTGCCATGTGAATTCTGGGAGCAAAGTGTCTCAAAGCCACAGATGCCTCAGAGACCACTGTACTCTATGAACATAAAATGGAACGGGGCAGATGGCTCAGTATTTAAAGCACTTGCCACTAAGCCCAGCAATCTGTGCTCAGTTACTGGGACTCATATGGAGAAGGACAGAACCCATGCCCCCAAATTTTCCTCTGATTTCTGTACCCATGCTGTGACACAGACAGCACACAGACACACATGCAGAGACACACACACGTAGACACAACACACAGCAAATAAATGAATGCATTTAAAAATTAGAAACAAAAACTGATGCTTGCTGAATTCCCCTGGTTTAGAGCAGCTAGTTACAACATTATAACTGCAACTAAATATTTTTATGAATATTAATTTATAAGTTGAGTATGAGAGGAATTTTACACAGTGAATGAAAACTGATCTAGAAGCACTGCTTAGAGTCATATATTACAGCATCAGTTCATTACTTTTATATTTTAAGTATTAGCATACAAATTAGAAAAGTTTTACTGCATCTAAGAATACACTTGTTACCTGTTTTTTTCTAAGCTTAGAAGAAGTCAAGTCTTTGATACATCCATGCATGTGTATAAAGCAACAGCTTTTAAATGAAATGTTTTTTTTATGTTAAGTTGTCATACTTGTTTTTGGTTTTCTTTGAAATCTGTGTTGAAAACCTGGGATAAATTTATTTTTAAAATTTTCCGAGTGATGTTAGGAGGGTACTAAGAGACCTTAGGTATTTCCTTATCCATGAGTGGTAGTTTCTGCCTTTCATCCCAGCACTGAAAAGGCGAGGGTAGATAGATCTCTATTAGTTAGAAATTCTGAGTCCCAAGACAGTCAGAGCTGCATAAAGAGACGCTGTCTCAATAAGCAACGACAGAAAAAAAAAGAAAGTAAGAAAACCTTCTATAACTTCAAAAATTATTGTTTTAAGTTTCTAAGCCCTATCATGTTTATTCATCAGAACACTGAATGCTCATAATATTCACTAAAATATCACACTTTTATAACAATCCGTAGCATTTCAGCTAAAATTATAAGCATACCCATAAGTCCCCAGCTCTACATTCTTTCCATTATTTAAAAGACAGAATACAAACTTTTAAAAGTACTTATGTTTTGTTTTTCCCTTCTACCTCAAGATTGAAAATGTTGTTCCCTAAAATACTAAGTATTGTCCAGGGAAGTTTTGTAACTACCCAGAATGGTTGCTGAAGCTAGACCCTCTGAATGTCGCTGACAGTTGTATGGCTAGGGAAGAAATAGCACCAGGATTTTTCCCTACTGGTTGTACTGTCATTTTGGGAACTCATTCTCTTTGGATAGATACCTTGCTCAGTCTAGACATAGTAGGGAGAACCTTGAACCTTCCACAAAGCAATGTACCTTACTCTCTTGGAGGAGTGGATGGGGGGTGGGGTGGAAGGAAGGTGGAGGGAATGGGAGAAAGAGAGGGAGTAGGAACTGGGATTGGTATGTAAAAGGAAACGGGATAGATTGTTTTCTTTTAAAAACTAAAAGAAAAAAGAAAGAAAGAAAAAGAAAATAAGATGATTCTTAACAAAAAAAAACAGGCAAGTGTTGACATTTGTTCCAAAGACCTACTGAAGCGTTCCTTTGTCCTGAAACCTGTACTTCCTCCTCCCCCTCTAGGTGAACCTACCCCAGCAGCTATATAGGACCCTGTAATGCGAGTTGCATAATGTTATTTTCTTTATGTTCTTTTGCACAACATAGCCATTGGCTTCCAACGTTGTGTGAAAGGATTTGCCTGGCTGGGGGTCGGCATTCAGAGCAATATAGTCCATTTACTTTATTTGTTATGTCAGGGCCCACAGTTGTGAGTCTGTTCCACCTTGATTAAATGTCAGAGTTTGAGCCAATTTTTGCTCTTTCAAAGTTGCTGACATCAGCTGTGGCTACAAACAAGAGATCCTGATTTAGGGTGTGGTTAATTAGTATTTTGAGTATAGTGGTGGATCCCTTCCACCTGGATGAAAGGTCAGAGAAGTCAAGTCTATTTCACAAATCATGTTAAAGACGTGTGTTGCATCTCCCTTCCCTTTTAATGTATATAAGCATGTGGAAAATAAATGCAGGCAGTTCAGTAGTCACTGAATTTCCCTCCTGATGATGTTCTGTGTTTCTAATTTCTATTTCTCTCATATCTCTCTTCCTTTTGCTTAATAATCTAATCCTCATGTGATGGGAGTGTCCTACATTATATGTGTTGCTTTTATTTATTGATAAATAAAGCAGTTTCAGCCAATGGCTTAACAGAGAACAGTCAGGCAGGAATCCAAGCAGAGATACATAGAGTAGGTGGAGTCAAGGAGACACCATATAGCTGCCGAAGGAGACAGATGCCAGATTTTAGTAGCAGACCCCAGACTCATGTAAACACAGATTTGTAGAAATGGGTTAATTTTAAGATGTAAGCGCTAGCCAATAAGAAGCCTGAACAAATAGACCAAATAGCTTTGTAATTAATATAGTTTCTGTGTGATTATTCAGGTCTGGGTGGCCAGGAAATGAACAAGCATCTAGGTATATATGCAGCTCAAGCCCATGGCACTGATATTAAGAGTTGAGCAGTCTCCAGTTACACTCATGCTTCTAACCTAGAATGTGCAAATTTCATCAAGGCTGGTCCCTGACAGTTGGCAGACCAATTTGGCACTTGAAACACTATTATATTTTAATTTTGACTAAAATGTAAACCTAAAACATTGCTCTGGTTTTGTTTCTGTTGCTGTAATAAAATACTTCAACACAAAGCAAAGTGGGTGAGAAGGATGGTTTTGTTTTTTCTCTTTCTCAACATTTCATGTTATGGTTCATCACTCTTAGGAAATGAGAGCTATGTAGCTTGAAAGATCTGATCACGTTATATCCAGTCAAAAGCAGAGAGCAGTGTATTCATGCATGGATGCTGCTTGCTTGCTCGAACTAATTTTTCTTCACTCTTATATAGTTCAGGACTCATGCCCAGGGAATGGTGCTCTCCACAGTGGATCTATTCTTGCCACATCAATTAACAATCAAGGCAATTTACCACAGACATGTCTACAAGACAATCAAATAAATCTGTCATTCTCTTCTCAAGGAGATTCTAGGTTGGGTCAAAATGACAAAGTTATATCATCAATTTTATCATTTAGTTTTCTATTTCCCTGTTTGGATGACATTAGACAAATTAAAATTAAAGCACAGTAAAGGTATATCTGATATAATGTACCTGAATATATATATATATATATATATACACACACACACACACACACACACACACACATTCATATAGATAATCTAAGCATTTTTTAGTTTCCATTTTAATTTTACAAGTTTTCATGAAGGTTCAGTCTTTTACCAAAGTTTTGAAAATGTCACAATTTACATAATATATATAATATATCTTGTACAGGCAGATGTTGAACTATTTCAGTCACAGACCTTATTGTAATTCTGTCAATGCTTTATTAGTTAGAATGGTCGATACATTAGTAAATTGAAGAAACACATAGATTCATATGCCAATTTCATGACCCATCCTCTATTGGTATCTTTCACATGATTATTGCTAACACAAGTGTAAAACACTAACTGCTCTTGCCTTAAATAAGAACTTAAAATTTTGGACAACGGTGTTTCCTAAGTAATGAAGTAAATGAAAAACTATTACTAACTTTCAAATTCATATATTCTTTGATACTTTCACCCAAAATTTTCATGTTGGCAGTAAGAGATGAATCTGTGATTTTATAGCTTTGAAATTCATATTCTATAAATATATACTGCCTAACTTTTACTGTATATCTTAGTAAATGTCCAAGGATTTAAATAAAGTTCTGCTATTCATTATTTCAAGAAATAGAACCATGAATTTATAAGTATACTTATGAAGCAGGAATGCTAAAATCATGGATGAGTAATTTAGAAGAGAATTTTTCTGTCGTTATTAGATACCATATGTTGTAACACATAATCATCATGAAGCCGTGTTTCAATTTCATGAGAATGTAACAGGATGAATAATGAAATATAATTGATCAAAATGTATCATTATTACTGCTTATAATAAACCAAGAGGAACTGAAACTTCTTTCAAGACATGAATAGGTATATGCAACTGATTTATGAAATAAGCAAAGAAAATTCCAACTTTGAAGTTTTCTAAATTACAACAGAATAAAAATTTCCTTATAAAAAACCAACATATTACTTATAACACTAAGAAAAAAATGAATCCTATTCTGTAGAGATGATTCAGTGTATAAGAAAATTATTAGTTACATAGAAGGACTTAAGTGAGATACTAGACAATGCAGTGTGAAACTCCACATCAAGCCCCGAGGAAAAAGAGACAGGTAGATGCTAAGGACTCAGTGGCCTGACATCTGATCTCGCCTATGACTGAACTCCAGGTTGAGTGAGGAAAGCATCCAACCTCTGACTACTACTAATCTGTACACTACTGAGAGCATGCAAATGTGCCTGTGTGTACACGCACACACACACACACAAACCCCACACACCATCAAGTTATTTTTCAGAATCTCTTGTATAAATAATAAGAACATATTCAAATAATAATGAAGCCTGAAGGGATGTAACTGAGCTGATAAAATTTCATCAGTATCCTCAACATACAGTTACATACAGAAGACAGCTCACAAACACTTTCTAAACTGAATCATATGTGCATGAGAAGAAGTTCCTGATAATTCCTTTTGACACCTAGAAAGACCAAAGAACAGAAATTTTAGTGTTCTTCAATAGCTATGTGTTTCGTCCCTTCATTTTTATAATTGTAGTTACACCCTAGGCTCCTTGTAACTAGTAGTTTTGCCACCTGACGTAGCAGAGATGTTCTTCTGTTGTTTTCTGATGTTCAACATGCAAATTAGACATTTGCTTCTCTTTTAGGTGACTTTTTCCATTAGTAAATGCTAGAAAAGATTAAGTTACATATTTAGGATATGTTTGCACAGTCCCTAGTAAAGAACTTACTAACATTTAAGCTCTAATCTTGCTTAGAATTCTTTAACTTATCTGAAGTTTTAAAGCCCCTAAACAACTGTCAACAATCATTTCTAGCTGCTTTGTTGTGATTTAATGTAAAATAAACCCTAAAAATATCGATTGTGCTATAATTTTTTAGAAAGCAAACAGGTTCTATACTTTTTTGTTATTTGGTTGCATCAATACTGAATAATCATAGTATTATCATATCAATTTGAATAAAAGAAATGATTTTGTGCCAGGCGATGGTGGCGCACGCCTTTAATCCCAGCACTCGGGAGGCAGAGGCAGGCGGATCTCTGTGAGTTCGAGACCAGCCTGGTCTACAGAGCTAGTTCCAGGAAAGGCTCCAAAGCCACAGAGAAACCCTGTCTTGAAAAACCAAAAAAAAAAAAAAAAAGATTTTGTAAGGTATTGATTCTACCCATGGAAAATTCATTATTTAGAAAACTGAAAAAAAAGTTTGTAAAATGTTAATGAGCTAAAACTTTAGTAATGAGTAATTCATTTCATTAAACAGAAAATATTTTGACATCATCAATGCAATCACTTAAAATCCATTAACATGACATAAATATGGGAATAAGTTGAAGCCCCCAGAAATTTAACATATTAGTTCTACTTAATAGCATATTGCAGGCCTTGAAGTTATAGCTAATTAGCATTTAAAATGAGCTGAAATTATATTATAACAGCCAATGATAGGAACAGATGAGCAACCAAAATATTTGAGTTACATATACATTATTTATTTATTAATTTTTTTGGTTGAGGATAGATTCTTCTCTGATAAAATATGTCCTAAGCAAAGTTTCCCCTCCATCCAGTCCTTCAAGCTCCCCCTAAAAAAGCCTTCCTCTGCCCTGGATCCACTTCTCTCGGTCTTTCTTCAGAAAAGGTCAGCCTCTAAAAGACAGCAAGAACCTAACAAAACAAAACAAAATACAATAGAACTAAGCACCAGCCTTCACACAGAGAAAAAACAAGAGGAGGAAAAAAGTGGCAAGGGCAGGCAAAAGAGTCAAAGACACACTGGCTCCCACAGTTAGAAGTCCTACAAAAACTCCAAGATAATAGCCACAAACACAGAGAATCTGACACAGACTTGTGCAGGTCCTATGGCTTGCTGCTTTAGCTTCTGTAAGCCCACGTGAACCCTGCTTAGCAGATCCAGCAGGTCATGTCCCCCTGGTGTCCTCTATCGCTCTGATGCCTATACTCTTGCCTCTCCCTCTTCATTGGGATTCCTAAGCTTTCAGGGGAGAGACCTGATGGAGAATTCCAATTTAGACTCTTTCCACATAATGTTTAACTGTGGAATAAATGTTTCTGCATTTATCTAGTTCCATCCATTTGCCTGAAAATTTCATGTTTTTTTTTAAACAGCTTAGTAACACTTTCTTATGTAAATGCACATTTAAAAAAAATCTTATCAAATTATTTACATTCTACTTTAGTGTTGAACTTAATTCTCTCACTTGAATTCCATTTTAAAAGTAAATGTGGATTATGGGCGTCTAGGCTGTTTCCAGATTCCATTACGAGTAAAGCTGCATTTTGAAAGTGTCAGATAGAGTTGGGGTTCAAAAATCAAGCTATTTATTAAAAATCGAAGTTACTTCTGCCTTCCTCCATAGAAAACTTATTACGTTCCATAAAGTTTTCATACCAAAGGCATCTGTGGTGGAGCCTTAAGCTACAAAAATGTTGCCCTTTTAAATGTCCATGATCCATGATGGTGGGACTAAGGGAGGTGAAGACTATGTGGTCAAACTCTGTGGCCTACCCTGCTCATGCTTAGTTGAGGATGTATATATAGCACTTCCTCTCCAACTGCATAATTCATGATGGTGTCTCAGGTGTTCATTTCATTATACTAAAGAAGGAAGGTATAGTGATGAGGTTTTTGTTAACTTGAGTTTACAGAATATGATATAAAATTAGCTCCGAAAAAAAAGACAGGGAAAGTCCTGTACACTAGTATATTGAGGTGCTCAAGCCACATAGAACCAACAAGGATTGAGGGTTGATGCACAGTGGTCCAAGCATCGCTGACAGTGCCGATGATGGTTTTGTGATGCTTTATGAGGCTTCCATTTGTCTGCACAAAGGAAGAAATAATTCAGTTCTTATCAGGGTTGGAAAATGTGCCAAATAGAATTGCATTATATTTGGAGGAGGCTCTCATCTGCCTCACTGGAGTTAGCTGGGAAAGTGATGCACTAGGAGTGGATAGGGCACAGGTAAATTACAGTGTTCAAGAGCAGTCAGGAGGAAGTTAGTTCATACTTTAGTCCACCTCTGTCCATGTCTGTGCAAAGGCCTGGGCACTACAACCAGCATGGCATAACCCCAAAGTACACTGATACTGTGAAAAAGGCAGGTCTAGAAAACATGAGGTCCTGTGCCTATAGTGAAGAATACAGTGGCCTCCATGGTGGCTATGGCTTCACCACTGATCTATTGTTTGACAGAGACTTCAGCTACAGTCTTTCCGGAATGTATGACCGCAGATATGGATTCAGCAAGTTCACAGGGCAGAGCACCACCCACTAGTGTGTCCACCTGAGAGGGCTGCCCTACAAAGCAACTAAGAACGACTTTTAAGCCAGGCGGTGGTGGCGCATGCCTTTAATCCCAGCACTTGGGAAGCAGAGGCAGGTGGATCTCTGTGAGTTCGAGGCCAGCCTGGTCTAAGTGAGCTAGTTCCATGACAGGCACCAAAGCTGTAGAGAAACCCTGTCTTGAAAAAACAAAATTAGCAAAAAGCAAACCAAACAAAGAACAAAAAAGAATGAGATTTACAACTTCTCTCCCTTGAACCCTGTGAGAGTTCATATTGAGATTGGCCCTAATGGAAGAGTGACAGGAGAAGTTGACATTGTCATCCATAGAAATGCAGTGGCAGCCATGTCAAAGACAGGGGAAACATGCAACACAGAAATATAGAAGTCTTCCTAAATTCAACAGCTGCGGCTACCAATAGGACTTGTAGCTGCCAGGTGCAGCAAGACATGGGGAGAGTCAGCTGCGGTGGGACCCGCTACAGCAGTCAGAAAGCTTGGGAGGGTGGATATGATTAGTATTGTAGGAATTTTTGGGTTATTTTGGCCAAAAATTTCACAGGCAACCAATGAATAATCGAGAGTAGTCTCTAACTCTAAAGGAAGCTGGGGGATCTGTTTTGCAAGATGAGTTTGTGAAATCCGGATTGCAAAAAGTACCTCTTCAGTGTTGCTCACGCAAACTTTTCTTATAGCGGGGAATATTAAATAAACTAAAACTATTTGCTTCTGCTTTTCTCAATGAACATTTTTCGATAGTATACTCAAGAGTGATATTATGTGAATTAAGTAGTTTTAAGTGTGACAGGTGGCTCTTTAAGCACACCATAGTGAATACACTGGATATACATAATTTTTGTCAGAACTCAAAGGGGCTAAATCCCAGTTCAAAGAGAATCATTTCCCATGTTCATTCTAGTTTATAGATTCATTTCAAACCTGCATGTTAAGCCTAAGATTTTTAAAATTTAGTTTTGAGTGTTGAGACACAATACTAATACAATTGGAATTGGTGTGGTCTTGACTTAAAGCTTTCGTTGTACTGATTTCCTTTTGATGCATTTTGCTGATACTAGTAAAGTTTTCTTAACCAATTTAAATAATTTTTCATAAAAGTAAATGTGACTTCTCATTTAACAACACTTTAAACTTAAAATAATATGACAAATAAATATCTCTGTTGTTTTTAGATAAATTTAAATACTGAACTTCCTCCACTTACTAACCATATTTACAAATAGGCCAATGAAATAAAAGAGTCAGGTAAAGATACTTGTTACATAGCCAGATGACCTGAATTCCATCTCTGGCACCCTCATGGTGGAAGGAAAGAACCAACTCCTAAAAATTGTTCTCTTCTGGCCATAAATCTATAATGAAATATTCATGTCTGAAAATACACACATACACACACACACACACACACACACACAAAACAAATAAAAGTAAACATAAAATAAATAGATAGTTGCATTAAATTCTCTGTTATTCTGGAATATTCCTTCATTCCTCTGCTCTAATACATTGTTCTTTTACTTTCCCTGTGTGTTTGCATTCTGAAATACCTCCCTTTCTATTCAGACAATTAATGAAAATAATATTATGTGGCCCATTTAAATTAATCTCCTTTGAACTCAGGCTCCATTATACAGTGTCTCTTTAAATAGGCTCTCCCCTAAAATTCAAAAGAGAGTACAGATAAATTAAGCCTTGTTCATTTAGACTCTATTGACCTGATTCTACTATAATGTATTTTTGTAAACACACATCTGTTGTTTATCATGAAAGACTAAGAGTGTATTATAATTAAAAATCTGTTGGTAATTTATTTGCTTCTTAACCACCTGCTTCATATGGATCATATTATCTTGTGGTATAATATTTTTTAATCACAAATGGAGGATATACAAAAACCAGACACTTTTTCTCAGTTTTAAAAGTCATCCTGGTTTTACTTGAATACTTATTTTTCATAAATGAGTTTTGTTTTATAGTGACAACCATCTAACAGATTGTAACTATTATTTTTTAAATTTTTTTATTACGAGCGTACTAATCATCTACATGACTACTTTGTCCACTCATGGTCTTTATTTATCATTGTTCTCTAAAATCACACAGCTTTTATGTTTTAAAAGGTTTTTCAACTTTTCTTTTCTGCAAAGGTGATCTTATCTACTCTATAGCAGTGCACATGGTTTTATACATTTTTAAGGAGTAGATCCTATAGTTAACTTAAATTATTTAAAGGCAGGGCTGTAAGGATGGCTCATCAGTTAGGACCCAAGTTCTGTTACCATCACCCACAAGAAAAACCTTCATGGCCTTCTTGGGTATCGAGTATACACATGATGGATATGAGTATATGATGACACCAAATCATACACAAAAAAATAAACATAAGCCCTTTTTTAAGAAAGCACAAATTTACAAATAATATCCAAAGCTTAACATTTAGGGGAATGTTTCAGTGAAGTATATTTTCTATTGAGCAAAGTTTTTTACATTTAAGATTTAAATAATAATGAATTATTGACTAGGTGGATTGACCATGTGCAAAAAACACTAAGTACGCAAAGAATAAAACTAAGGGAAATGCCTTTTTTCAGAGAGACTTGTAACTTTTATATGATTTATGCATTGCTTTTAAACACTACTGAAATATATATGGAGTTAAACTATCTCTGCTAAAATTCCAACTGAAAAACAATATTTGCACTGTTTGCTAGATATTGCTTTTCTGACAATAAATTATGTATTTTTCTACTGAGATTTGATGAAACTCTAGGGCTTCATAAAGAAATAGGCATAATAAGCTCTTCTAGGTACATATATTCTAGGAATTAGAGTCTGAGAATTCTTGAATGAAGAAAAGAATAAAGTTTACGGTTTAAAAAAGAACCAAAAGCAGGGATTACCAAAATACCTATTTGTGAGGGAGGAAAAAAGGAAAGAACCAATACTTCATAAAGAATTAAGTTTAAATTCCTTAAGGACTTCAAAGTAAAGTCAATCAAAAGATATGAAAAAGGGACATTTCATATCATCACAGGAAAAACCCATAAAGAGGTAGTCTCACTTCTGAACATCTATGGCCCAAATACAAGGGTACCCACATTTGCAAAAGAAACATTACTAAAGCTTTATTTACACATCAGACCCCACACACTAATAAAAGGAGTCTTCAAGACCTCACTGTTCCCAATAGAAGATCAATCAGACAGAAACTTAACAGAGAAATAAAAGAAATAATAGATGTTATAACTCATATGGACTTACCAGACATATATAAAACATTCCACCCAAACATCAAAGAATATAGCTTCTTATTAACACCTCATAGAACCTTTTCAAAAAATGATCACATATAAGGTAACAAAGAAAACATCAAAAGATTCAAAAAATGGAAGAACCCATATATTTTATAGGGTACCCATGGATTAAAGTTGGAATTCAACAAAAATACTAATTTCAGAAGTCCCACAAACACACAAAAATTCAACAATGCTCAACTGAGTCACCCCTGGGTTAATGAAGAAATGAGAAAGAAATTAAAGGCTTCCTAAAATTTATGAAAATCACTGCGCCATATAGCCAAACATATGGGACACAATGAAAGTTGTGGTAAGAAGATATTTCATAGCATTAAATGCCTACATAAAGAAGCTGGAAAAATCCTACAGTAGTGAATTAGCAGAACTCTTGAAAGTTCTACAAAAAAAGAAACAAACTCACCCAGGATGGTGGCAAATAATCAAATTGAGGTCTGAAATCAATAAAATAGAAAAAAAGAAAACCATACAAAGAATCAATGAGACAAAAAGTTGGTTCTTTGATAAAATAAACAAGACTGACAAACCTTTATCCAAACTAAGCAAAAGGCAGAGAAAGAATATCCAAATTAACCCAAAATCAGAAATGAAAAGATGACTTAACAACAGACAAGGAGGAAATCCAGAGAATCATCTGATCATACTTCAAAAACCTGTATTCTACAGAATTGACAATTCTTTAAATAAGAACCACATTCAAGACAAGATAAAAAAAATTAGACCTATACCTCATAAGGAAATAGAAACAGTCTTCAAAAATTTCCCAACCAAAAGAAGCTCAGGGCTAGATTGTTTCAGCACAAAATTCCACCCAGAATTTCAAAGAAGAGCTAATACAGATGCTTCTCAAATTGTTCTAAAAAATAGAAAAAGAAAGAACACTGCTAAATTCCTTACAAGGCTATAGTTACACTGATACCCAAATAACACAAAGATACAACTAAGAAAAAGAATTACAGACCAATCTACCTCACTTACATTGATGCAAAAATACTCAATAAAATACTGGTAAACTGAATTCAAGAACACATTAGAAACATGATCCACAGTGAACAAGTAGGCATCATCCCAGAAGGGAAAGTTCAACATATGAAATTCTAGTCTTTTTCTACTTCCCATGCAGATTAGATCCATGTATCTCACTATTATGATCCTCATTATTGTCTAGGTTCTCTGGGAATGTGAACTTGTTTTTCTTTGCTTTATGTCTAAAAGCCACTTCTGAGTGAGTACATATGATTTTTTTTTTCTGGGTCTGAGTTACCTCACTCAGTATGATGTTTTCTAGATCCATTCATTTGCCTGCAAATCTCAAGATGTCATTATTTTTTTTCTTCTGAAAATCCATCAAGGTGATTTACCATATAAATATAGTAAAGGAAAAAAACACATAACCACCTCACTAGACGCTGAAAATGCCTTTGACAAACTCCAACCCTCTTTCATGATAAAGGTCTTAGAATGATCAGGAATACAGGAGCATGTTAAACATAATAAAGACAATATACAGCAAGTCAACCAACATCAAATGAAGAGAAACTCAAAGTGATTCCACTAAAATCAGGAACAAGACAAGGCTGTCTATTCTATCCATATCTAAAATTCACTATAGCACTCCAAGTTCTAGCTAGAGCAATGAAACAAAAGACAATCGACGTGATACAAATTGGAAAGGAAGAACTCAAACTTTCACTATTTACTGATGGTAAGTTAGTAAACATAAGGGACCCCAAAAATTCTACCAGGGAAGTAAATTTTATATTATAATTTTCAGGTGGTGACAGTGGTATCAGATCCCTAACAGACAACTTTCCATTACAATTTTGAAATATTTTTTTATGGACTGATTCATATTACAAGTCTAAGTACTTTACATTGTGCTTACTGGTTACTGTAAATGTTCACTTCAGTTAGCTTATTCTGCCAACTTGACTCAGACTATAAACACTAAGATGATAGTCTTAATTGAACCATTGTCCAGATCATATTGGCCTGGGGAGATTGTTTTTGGGACATTGTCTTAATCATTATTTGATGTAGGACTGTCTATCTCACTTTGTGGTTGAATTATTCCTTGGGAAGCTGGATCTGGCCAGGATTTATAAGAAAGTTAGCCAAGTAAGAATGTGCCCAAACAGCTAAAATGTTTAATTTCTTGGCTGTGAATAAGTTTCTCAATCAGAGTTAATGGTGCGTGGAATAATAAGCAGATGTGTCTTGAACCCAGTGCCTTCAAGTCTTACCTTAAATTTCTTAAGTGATGGACTGTTACCTGTAAGACAAAACAAACACTTTCTAAACCTAGCTGGCTTTGGGATACAGGGTTTTTAACCAGAGCAACAGAAAAGAAACTAGAACCGAACTTATTACTGAAGGTTTGGATGTTGAATTACCCTGATTATGTGGCATATTTTTCTTAAATTATTTCTGTGGAAGGACAGTTGAAGCATTTGGAACTTAGGGAGGGGGAAGCTGTGGAGCATTAGAGTCAGATTCTAATGGTCTGTTCTCTTGTAATCTTAGATGACAAAAGCCTATGAGAGAAATGAAGACAACAGTGTTTTCTGTCATGGAATTCCAGAGGGGATAATAACTGGAACTGGGCTATGGACCATTCCTTTAACATTTAGTCTAAATGTCTGTGTGTGCTGCTCAGCTGAGGCAGTAGAATCGGTTATGATTAATGAACTCAGCACCATTGCAGTGACACCTGTACTTTTCTGAGACAATAGGAAAATAATTCCTCAGGTTGAAGACACAGGAGCCTTGGTCTATGGGTGTCAAGTCTACATTTTGAGCCTGCAGCTGTTATGCAAATGAGTAAAATTTGTCCATATGGTATCTATTGTGAAGGCATGAAAGGGTCATGGAGACCGAATAAGTTATACAACATGGTTCAGAGTCTCCTCACAGATGCCCTGAAAGGCCACTAGTGAAGGTGAACCAGGATGGTGGGATAGATTTTCACCAAGAAGAGCCAAAGCTGTAGAATGGATTCATTTTAATTAGAGATATGGGACTAGTCAGTCAATTTGGAGCCAGACAATTGCTGGGGTTGTTAGGAGGTTCCCATGACATTCCTTTGGCCAACTTAATTAAATGTAACTCAATTCTAGGATTAGAAGCTTTATTTTGATAACAAGAAATATCCAGTTGGGGTTCTGTGTCCTCTTTGTTATTTGGTAATTTTATTTAGCTTGTCTTATAATTTATATATTTTAGGAAGCTTCTACTGCATTAGGTTTTCATATTATCCCTCAAATGTCCCTTCATTTTTGCAGTCTTTCTGTGCTGGTTTGAATAGAAATGTCCCCCAGAGACTCGTGTATTTAAATGCTTGGCCATCTGGGAGAGGTACTATTAGGTGTGGTCTTAGAATAGCTGTGGCATTGTTTGAAAAATTATATCATTGTGAGGATGGGCTTTCAGGTCTCAGAAGCTCAAGTCAGGCCTGGCAGCTGAATCTGCTTCCTGTGAATGTGATGTAGAACTCTCAGCTACCTTTCTAGTTCTAAGTCTGCCTTCATGCTGTTGTCCTTCCAGCCATGATAATAATAAGCCAGCTTCATTGTTTTCCTTTATAAGAGTTGATGCGTATTGTATGCTAAGCACAGTTACTAAAATGTTTGAACTGTTCTCCCAGCCCCACACACAAACAGACACACATGGGCACACATGGGAACAACAAACAAATTTGAAATGAAGCATAATGTATGATAAAGTAACAGGACAAGAAATTTAAAAGAGTCAGAGAAAAAAAACTTTCCAGGAGTTACAGAAATAAAAGGAAGCCCCTTGCACACCTATATTTCTCTTACTCAGAGGAGAAAGGTAGGTAGATCTCTACGAATTAGATCTAAGTACTGATTTCCCAGGCTATGTAGAGAGACCGCTGCCCCAAGTACATAAATGATGAAAATAAAAGGACAACATCAACAAAAACAAACAAACAAAACACAAAACTTGCAGGGCAGTGGTGGCTCGTACCTTTAGTCCTAGCACTTAGGATTCAGAATCAGGCCAATCTCTGACTACCTCAAAGCTGGCCTGGTCTACAGTGCAAGTGTCAGGAGTGCTCCAAAGCTTCACAGAGAAACCCTGTCTCAAAAAACAAAACAACAACAAAAGAGTTGCTGTGGTCATGGTGTCTGTTTACTGCAATAAATCCCTAACTAAGATATTTTCCATATTCCCTCTCTCAGTTGCTCTCCTACCTAATTGATCCTTTCATATAATCCACACACATAATCCACAATTTGGTTGTTTTTTACTCTTACCATTTAGGGGGCCCTTACCCAGCTGTCAAAGACTTACTCTTTCTTATGAATGCCCAGCCTTAATTAGGCATACTTTTAGCCAACTTTCCTTAAATTATCATATCTACCTTTTGTTTCTACAATTTTACTTTTCTCTATTTCTGTACATTTTTTCTTTTCTTCTTATTCTGTGTCTGGCTGGGTGACTGACTCCTAGCATCCTCCTTTCCTCCTTTTCTCATTACTCCTCTTCCTATTCTTTTTCTTTTCCTATTTATTCTCAGCTTGCCAGCCCTGCCGCTCCCTTCTCCTGCCTATTGGCAATTAACCTTTTTATTAGAAAAATCACATGTTTTAGGCAGGCAAACTAACACAGATCCACAGAGTTAAACAATTATAAAGTGAAAAAATGCAACACATTTTTATATGATTAAACAAATACTCCACGACATAAACAAATGTAGCACATTTGTATATTCTGCAACACATTAGTACATGCTCTATTTTCTTTTTGTAAAAAGTTCTATCACCTGATCAAGTCATTTACTCTGTATCTGTCCCCTGCAGTTCTATGTATTATAGCTGGCTTATCATTGACTTAACAGCTAATACCACAATAAGCAAATGCAAATCATTATCTGTATTTCTTTTTCTTGGTTTGATACCTCACTCAGAATGTCTTATTTTGCTAGTTTCATCTATTTCCTTGGGAATTTCATGAGTTATTTTTATTTCTTTCTTTGTTTTGTTTTGTTTGGCTAAATAATAGTCCATTTTGAAAGTGTAACACATATTTTTATTTATTCATCTTTTGATAGACACCAAATTTTCTTCCAATGTCTGGTTATGATGAATATCATAGCAGCAATGAATAGGACTGAGCAAGTGTCTGTGTAGTAAGATGAAGCATCTTTTGGGTAATGCCCATAAGCTATGTAGCTTGATCATGAGCTAGAACGTTTCCCATCTTCCAGAGAAAATGCCACACTCATTTTCATATTTTCTGTATATGTTTGCAACCAATAAAGAATAACTGGTTGTTTGTTCCTTTTGCTCCACATCCCTGACAGCATGAACTGTCACAGATTTTTTGAACCTGGCCAATCTGGGTGGTGTAAAATGAAATCTCAAAGTAGGGTTTTGTTTTTTTTTTTGCCTCTCTCTCCCCCACAATCTCTCTGCTCATTTAAAATATATCCTTTTCTTATCCAATGCAACTTGGCCAGCAAGGCATACTAAATAACAAAGACACACCTCCCACCAATATTATCCCCTTTGAACTTATGGGGGCCAATTCCATTCAAGCCACCACCATTGTTCTTAGGTTTTTCCATATATTTTAGCTATACTCTCAGCTCCTTTATTACATATAATTGTTCTAAGACTTTTCCCTTTGGACCAAAGTTTATTTTTTTCCTTATTCTGACTAGTTTTACTTACTGTCTCACATAAAAGAGTTTGTTTCTTATCATTCTACCAAAAAAGTCAGGTAGAACTTTTTTTTAACAGAATATTATTATCAATTATTTGGGAATTTCACATCATGAACTATGATGACCCTTACTTCCAAATTTTCCCAAGTTCATTCCACTCACACTCTGGCCTCCCCCAAATAAAAATAATCAAAAAAAAGTGCAACTTGTGCTCTCCATAAAGGCACTGTAGCATCATCTAACTCCTAATGGGCAGTCCTTAAAAAAAATGAGTCTTTCCCTACCCTACCCCTTTACAATAGTATACATCTATTGTGCAGAGGTACACTTCACCATCCTTATCACAATCTTTAAGAGGTTTTTTTTTATGGCTTCCTCTATCTAGGTTATTACTCTTATGGAGGAGGTGTCACAGAAAACTTCTTTGTCCTTCTTTCTCAATTTTGAGTCTGCAGTCTGAATTCCACTGCAAAAGAAACTTCAATTGTCATTTATAGTCATTAAGAACATGGATTATGAAATTCTACATGGTATCAAGTGACAGAAGGAACCACAGACATCCACCTGACCTCCAATCTCAACAAGTATCATGGACCTGAGCATGGTCTCCAGTGGCAGTACAGGCTACAAACACCAACAAGGTTTCATGCAGAAAGCCCTGCTCAACATCAACATGGCTTCAGGTGTAGCACAGACTGTGATATCCACAGGCTTTGGGTAATAACATGGACAATACACATCAACTGGACTGCTAGTTGCAGAAAAATTATGAACCCTAAAGTGACCCTCAGTGGCAACATGGACCACAGACATCAAAATGATACCAAGTGACAACATGACCTAATAACAACACTTCAGGTGATAGATAGCACAGATCATGAACATTTGCATAATTTGCAGTGGTAACATGGGCCAAAGACACCAATATGGCTCCCAAATGCAGCACAGCCACGGATCCAGAAAGGGTTCCAGACAGTGGTGTAGAGCAAGGATATCAACATCACCTCTCAAGTCAGCATATGATAATAACATCAGCATGGTCTCCATTGGCAATATAGAGCGTTCACATCAACATGGCCCTTTGCAAAAGAATGGGCCATGGACAGCATCATAGCCTTTGGTAGCAGCACAGGACAGAGATATATAGCAGCGTTGTTAGGCAACTTGGGTCACAGACACCAACAAGATTTGTGGCAGCCTAACCCATAAATATTAATGTGGATTCAGATAGCAGCACAGACAACAAATATCTGCATGTCCTTTGATGGTAACAGAGGCCACCATGGATGTCAATATGACTCCTAGTTGTAGCACAACTATGGATTCAAATATGACCCCAGGAACAGCATGGATGACAGACATCCATACAACCTTCTGCAGTAACACTAACTATGGAAACTACAGCAGAAACGTGAACCTAGACATGAACCCTGCAGCATCAATGTCCATGGATATGAACATACCTCTGGCAGCATTACAGGTCATGCACTTCAACATGGCCTCTGGTGGTAGCTCAGGCCTCAGACATCAACATACTTCAGCATGAACATACTTCAGTATCTCTCCACCAAGTGTGCTACATTCCTTTATTCTGTCCATCCCAGTGCATCTATATGCACACAACCCTACATAAAAATACTCATCGACAGGATTCATTAGTCTGGCTCAGGCTTCTGATTCTGAAGCACCATAAATACCAGACCATTACTGACACATCAGATTTCCATCATGAGTGGTGATGACATGCTTCTTGATCTGTTTCTGCAACACTGGCTCCTCTTCAAGGTCTTGCAGCTTGTAGATGGAGTAGGTGTTGGCATTAACCAGCTGGAAGCACTGGATCTGGCCAATTAAATTTGTCAGGCTGCCCTATTTCTGCTGGAATACACTGGGTTCTTCCAGGTCAGGCAGGTGGAAGTTTTAAACAACAGGGATTATTTATTATTGAGAAGTTAGTCATTATGAATAAAACAATTGTGTAGATATACTTTTAATAAAGAAATGGTGTTTTCATTAAATGAGATTACATTTAAATATCAAATATGATGCAGTGCCTGTGATCTCAGCTTTCAGAGTAAAGGTAGGAAGATTAGCAGTTCTGGGGAAGCTTGGGCTACACAATGAGTGACATCCTTTCCTAAAGGATTAATTTTATTTTCAAATTGCTTAAATATTGAAATACTACCACTAAATCATCATGAGTTCTTCTCTGTGAACTTCAGACAAATGATTGATAATTTATGCTTCTAGTTGTAACCTAGAGACACAAGTAGTACAGCCTAAGATATAATGTTCCACTTGTTCATTTTTGGGTTTTATATGTAGCTTAGTGATGGAAGGCCTGCCTAATAAGTGAAAGGACCTCAATTACATCCACAGAAGTAGAAGGAGAGAAATAAACATAAAGTACTTATTTTATTCAATCCTGTAATGCAAATTTTAAGAGTCTAATAAGGATAATCAAAGGCTATTTTTGTTAGTGTTTCCAATAACTCACTTTTGGAGAGATTTGGAAAGAATAACAATACCTGAGAAAATAGAGTAACTTGATACTACCAAAGGGATTAACTTTACATAAATTTTCAGTGAATTCTTGGTATAGGAGAAAACACTTTTGGGATCTTTATTTCATTCTACCTTTAAAAACAGGGCACAAGCCGGGCAGTGGTGGCGCACGCCTTTAATCCCAGCACTCGAAAGGCAGAGGCAGGCAGATCTCTGTGAGTTCGAGACCAGCCTGGTCTACAAGAGCTAGTTCCAGGACAGGCTCCAAACCACAGAGAAACTCTGTCTCGAAAAACCCAAAATGATAGATAGATAGATAGATAGATAGATAGATAGATAGATAGATAGATAGATAGATAGATAGATAATAAAAACAGGGGCACAATGGGAAATTTAGAAGTCATCCTCAAGCCTTATTACGTTAGGTTCTTGTAGGATTTTACTTCTCGTCTAGTGGCTTTTATGCTGTAGTTTGAACTCCTGGGTTTCTCGCTCGGATTTCTGTTCTAATAAATTTTATGACCACTGTTTTGGCTATCAATCTCTTAATGCTATAATTACAATTACAATCTAAACATAGTTTTATTCTTTAGAAACAAAAGCTTTACTTTCTGCATAAGTAGTTTTCATAATGTGTATTATGTAAAATTATAATGCTCTATAGAATTTATACATTAATATACTATACATTACATTTTGAAAATAGAAAATCTTATACTTAAGCAGATAAATGTGACATGAAATTCTGAAAAGTTTACTTGGAACAATCTTTTAGTTGTATGCCTATCTATATAAATACTTTATTGATAAGATTATAAACATACTTGATTATATGTATGCATATTTATAGAAAAAATTCTTGATTCTGAATTCACAAAGGTTTCAGAAAATACACAACAAAGTACATACTGGATTTTGCAGACAGAGTAGACATGGAAAATAATAGAGGGTAATTGATTATTTTGATTTTTGTTACCTATTTATAGATGCATTATTTGGATGATGAATATGTACAGCCATCTTCTATAATTCAGAATAAGAAATAATATTAAATTACTGCTGGGGGAAAGAGAATTAACCTTTGCTATGGGTGAAACACCTAACCCCCAAACTCTCTTATTGGTGGTAGAATGCAGAATAGTCAGCCCTGAAGCAATACATAAAAAATATACACAGGAAAAAGATATATGTGTGTATGCATACATATATAAGCTACATATGTAACAATAATAGTCAAAGGAGAGGGGGTCTATCACCTCTACAGTGTTGGATGGGGTCTTGAGAGAGCTTCCAAAGAAATTATCTCAAATGGCTAGAGAAAGAAATGGGATGATGGAAAGTAATATAGTTACTTGTTAATTAAAAAACTTATTAAATAAAGAATCAGGACATGACTTAAGAATTTAAGTCATGTTCTGTAGCTTTCAAGTTTGATAATTTTTAAAAGGATAATTTCTTGATATATTTTAATGATAGTTGTACATATTATTTAAAAACCCCTTTCCTCTGTATTGTAAAATAATCTGTGTTATCTTTTTATTTAAAAGTATTTTCCCTGCAATATGTTTATTCAAGACAGGGTTGAAATACTTCACTGTTACTGTTTGACCTTGAACATACAAATAAAATCCAAGATATGCTGTCTCTACTTGTACACAGGGAAAGAAGTGATCATATTTTAGCTATTCAAAGGAAATAATGCCATTTAATAACCCCTCTTTTATAGGAAACTACTGTATATGGATTTCTTTGACATCTTACTATAAGCTCTGGTTGCTTTTGTAGTGAAAACCCAGTAATTCATCTGAAAGGTCATTCAGTACTAGGCACAATAATTTCAGCTGATCAAATCAATTATTTATACAATGAACTACAGTATGGTTCCCTCTAGAAATTACCTTATTATAGCCACTCACTCCCACTGAACTCCAAGAAAAGTGACATTTTGAAATACAAAGCTCATTCTCTTCACTGAGCTTAATACGTATCGGCATCTCTCCGTGGCTCTTTTCTCTATTCAATAGCTGTCACTCAGCAAGAGAGGGCCCAGTCCCTAAGCATACTGCACAGTGGGTTTTCTTGACATGATGGAACATTTTCCAGTTGGCAAAAGTAAAGCTTGAGGGAGGTAAAGCTTTGGACTCAGCATGAAAGGTAATAGAGCTATTAGCCAAATACCAAATTCAGAACTGCTGGAACTCCATGGTGAAGCAATAAAGAAGTAGGTTTAATGTCCCAGGGGGGGCAAATTTAGGAAAGTATTTGGAAGATTTAAGCATGTAAATAGGGTTAGAATATCTTTGAAAGAAAGTTTTTGTGTATGCAAATGAATGCCTACTTAAATTAGCAATTATGTACATAGCATATAAGGTCGTCTTTACTGAATGCACAAGATATTACCACATAGACACATGTACACTCTTAAAAGTTAACTGCTTCTTTGCATTTGAACAGAATAAAATCATAATATATTTTACTTCTTTTATTAGACTCTATAATGATGTATTTTAAAAGAACTAGCACGCATAACAATAGATCTATGGTAATCTATAATGTTATTGATATCATTGCTATTGTGCTCATGTAACTTTAAACACTAGGGTAAAATTGGAAATTGTTCCAAAGGCTTCATTTTCTAAAATATCTTAAGAAAGAAATATACTTTAAAGAACTACTTGAGCCTCATATTAATATAAAGCTAATTTATTTTTTTAAAGTCTTTGAGATTCATTTATTTTTTATTTTTATTTTTAGTTGTTGAAAAAAAATTCTGCCTCCTCCCTGTTTCCCATTTTCCTCCCCCTCCTCACACACATTGCACCCTCCCCCCACTCTTCACTCCCCTCTCCCCCTCCCCCCTACTCAATTCTCCCTCCCTCTCGAGAATGAAGAGCAGTCCAGATTTCCTGCCCTGCAGGAAGTCCAAGGTCCTCCCACTTCTATCCAGTTCCAGGAAGGTGAGCATCCAAACAGGCTAGGCTCCCCCAAAGCCAGTTCATGTATTAGGATCGAAACCTAGTGCCATTGTCCTTGGCTTCTCATCAGCCTTCATTGTCTGCCATGTTCAGAAAGTCCGGTTTCATCCCATGTATAAAGCTAATTTATATGAAGCAGATAAAGAAGTTTAGCTGTATAATACCATTTAGCAAAGCACAGGACTATATTAGTTATGGATGAGTGCTCCAAAGTCACTTGAGAAGTTATCAGTCTGTGACAATGAAGTCTTTTTACACCATTGCTATTACTATGAATCTGAAAACAGATTACATGACTCCTTTATGTAGGTGTCACTCATAAGAGTATATTTTATATGGTAGATAGGAATCTCCAAGTTTGGCTGAATGAGAATGGGATCCTTACATCAGAATGAGTTATCTTTCATTTATAAAGGTACCAAGTTTCAATGTGACCTAATCTTGGAGTGACTTTCATTTGCTTTTGCAGTATTCTATTTATTAGATTTCAGCATAAGTTAGAAGATAAAATACTGCAGAATGTTAACCGTAAATGGTACACATAAACCATAACCTGTTCTGCTAAGGCTTAAAGATCATTTCATGTAGCGAGCCAGAAAGGATTGCCATTACAAGATGGCGCCGACACCCTGTCTTGTTGGAAATAAACACCTCCTTGTTTGGCTATGCCTCTGGGAGCTGCATGTCCCCCGCTTCCCGCATGCATGGTGGAGAAGGGTCCTTGGGCCTATCCCGACGCAGTCTGGTGTCAGCTGATGGTGGCAGCCAATCACAGGGCGACCCGTGTGCCAATTCCTGATATAAGCAGCTGCCTTAGTGTTCTCAGGCCTCTCTTGCTTCCTGCCCCTCGTTTCCTGTCCCTCTTTCCCTGCCCCTCTCGCTTCATGCTCCTTCAACCAGGGGCACTCCAATTAAAGAGTGATCTGAGAAGAATCCTCGTGTGGTGGTTGTTCTTTCTCGCTGGTTGAGGAGTTTGCCGCAATTTCATAAGAGGAATCACAAAGACCTTAAGAGGCAGATGTAGAGGAGGAGTATAGGAAAAATGTGGTTCTGGACACAGTAAGGCAGTGACACACATGTAATCTCGTAGCTGTTGTATAGCATATACTAGACCTTTGTGAAGTCAAGCCAGACTCATAATTCAGTACCCAGAGCACAGATGAGCACAAAATTACACCTCCATCAGTGAAACTACTGGCAATTGTTAGATGCTTGGAGAGGGAAGAGTCAATTCTCCTTCAAAGGACAGATGCAAGTTTGTTTTATGGGAAGAAGGTGTAATTTGGGGTAAGTTGGAGTAGCAAAAGAATGAAAGGACTGTAATACAAAGGGAGGAGCTTAGTCACACGTGAGCTTTAAATGCCATGCTTTCTTGACACCCATGGAGGAGTGGATGGCGGTTACAGAGACCATGCAGGCGTGGAAACAGAAACAGAGAAAGGAGGGTAAACTGTGGTCTAGATGTTAAAAAATTTAAAAAAAAAATACATATTTAAAAAAGAGGAAGTTGCATTGTATGGAATTCTCAAAGAACTAATGTTTTTTTTAAAGATAAAAAATTACGAGATGGAATTAACAAGAGTTCTTATAATATTCAGGTAAAGCAATGACAATCAATGCTGGCTCTGATGGACAGTAATTGTATTAGGATACCTTGAGAGCAGAATTTTCTCGTTGGGGTTTGACAACCTTGCACAACTGCTCCAAAAAGGGAATTTGTCGTGATATTTCAGTGAAGATGATTTTACTTAAGTGTGACGTTTCTGACAATGGACATAAATGTCTTTATGTATTGTGTTCAGGGGCATGATTATCACATTTTTAGAAGGACGCCTGTCTGTAATGACAATAAAACTTTGTTATTATTTGAGGCCCTAATCCTAGCCAATCAACACTTACTGAACTTGAGATCCAATCCCCACCACAGCAGGGACTCTTGGACAAATTTACACCAGTAGAAATGGGAACAGAAGGAAATTATTAGGTAGAATACAGAAAAATCATATAGAGTCCATAGTGTCTAAGATTTAAGAACCCCTTCTCTACAAGAATGAGAAATCTGTATCTTGCCTGTAAAATTTCACTTTGTGCTGAGCTGTGTCCCCACATTTCAAATCTATACCCTAAGGAGAAAAGAACCTGCCTGCTACTGAGCATCATTTTTATTTTATTTCTCAATGTTATTTTGCACAGCTTTTAACTGTGAAGGCAGACTGTATTCAAAATATTTTAGTCAAATTCTTTTAAAAGGAAGAGACTCTATCAACCTTATTTGAGTAAATACAGGATTTGCAAATGACTGAAAGAGGCATATTCAAAGCATCCCAGTATTCTTGATTTATTTCAACATTCTTTAATTTCCAGTTACCTCTTTTACTCTGTAGTCTTTTAGAAGAGGTTAATAAGCCTTTCAATCTGGCACAAGTAGATTCTAGAAAATACTGTCATGATGTCTGTAGGCATTATGCTCATGTCACTGATAAAGAACACAAAATAGGACTACCTTTCAACTGGTTTATTTTGAACCTTATGTCTAAAACTTAATTGCAAATGCAACTCTCTTTCCCTATTCTGTCAATATCCCAATGGTGCCTCACCTGTACAGCCATAAGTCTTCAAGCTTAGCCTCATTTACTCATGTTTAATAATTCTCTCATTTGGCTTGTTTCTCTAAACAAGTTCTTTCCAGTACATATACAAATTATATCCTAGACAATTGTGGTCATCACTGGTCCTCTCTGATTCGGAAAAGTGAGTTTGGTACCTGTTTGGAATTCATGACAAGTTTATTTTCTTCCATGGAAGTTTGTGATTCTTCTTTTCTTTGAACTGTTTACCATGTGACTTAGTTCTCTCATATTATTTGAATAGAACAAATTACTTAACATTTATGTGTTATAATACTGAGTGTGGATTGTAATCATGCCATCTCTTTGTGACCCTTTTTAAATGGATCAGGACAGTTTCTGAATTGACAAAGAGATTACTTTAAATATATATAGAGGATATTTTATGCATTAAGTTCCTGCAGCAAAACAAAGATGGGGACAAAATGTGGATATTTGAATCAGAATTAATTAAAATGATATACTGATGAGGCTGCAAGAGGGCAAAGTATGTATCAATAGACCATGACCTCTATTCTCCTGAGTTCTGTCTTTTAAGACCCTGGAAATTAAAAAATGCCTAATTAAATGAATACAAATATTGAATCCTAATGGCCCTTAGTCACACAGAAACAGACAGGCACTATGTCCTGGGAGTTCACAGGAGCTGTTAGGTCTAAGATGCTCAAGTTTATAACTGATAGAAACTTAACTTGTGTTTAAGAGCAAGGGCAGAGAATCCAGGGTGTGTGGAAGAAAAGGAGTCTGTTCGTCTACTTCTAGCACAAACATTTCTCACATGTCACCCTTGGGAACTACTTACCTTTCCAATACAGCACAATCAACATTAAGAAGCACAACCACACATTATTCTAGTCCACTGGTGTCTGTGGCATCTTCCTTTTTCCTCTAATCAGAATCAGAGTCAAAATAATTGGACTAACCTGAAAGGTCTATTATACACCCCAAGTTTTATAGCTCTGAGGTAATATCAAAATCATCAACACTGGATATCTAGAAAGTTTTCTATTGCAGAAGGGTTGCACATGACATTCACGGAAGGATATCTTTGTTTTGGATCATGTCCTATTACTAACTTATTTTTATGATCTACTTCATATACAAACATGAACTATTTTTAAAAGCATGGAAATTTTTATTAAATATTTACCTATTATTGATTTATTTCTAGAGTAATACTTATTATATGCTCCTAAACTGAACATCTATGATTGGAGAGAAAGCTAAAATGAACAAGAATGAATAAAACAGGAAGGAAGAACTGCACAGTAACTGAAATAATTTAATAGTCTATAGGATATTTAAGAATGCAACAACAAACCAGCAGGAAAGTATATGGTGATTCATAGGTGCCCTGAAATTAGAATTGATTAGCTGTGGTTTGTAAGAAAATGCAGGAATAAACATTAGAAAATAAACTTTGGGTTTGCATCTCGTTTTATAGCTCAACAGTTACTTACTTTGCAGCAAGTCTCTTTTGTAGTAAATATTGCAACCATTGACTTATTAATATACTCATTAAAAGGTTCATAGAGGATGTGGCATAATTTTTGTCTGCCTGTGGCAAATTAGAAAGTTGGAAAATGTTTAATTTTTATTAGTGTTTAAAAACTTTTCAAAAATTCAAAAAAATTACAGTATCCTCCTTATTCTTTTTCCCCTTGCCACTTCCTTCCATATATTCCCCTTGTTCTTTTTCCAAAATCATTACCTCATTTTCTTTCATTTTCACATAGAATGATGGTTAAATAGAAGATAAAGATATGGGTAGATATGGATATAGGTATAAACAGATGGATGATAGCTATAAATATATGTATAGGTAGCAATAGAGACAGAGGTGATATATACCTAAATATATAAATCCAACCTGCTCAGTTTGTTTATTGTTATATTTACAGTATCTTTCCCGATCTGATCACCTGGTATTACATAATCATTTTCTGGGTTTTTTCCCAGATGGAAAACTACTTCATCCACTCTCAGCATTCCTTAGTTGCTTGTAGTATTTTAGGTAAGACTGAAACCCCATGAGTTTTCCTTGCTTTCACGTTAGTGTGTCAATCCCTGTTGTACGTCTTCAGGTCATGATCAAGGCAACCATATTTTTTTTGTGATTTCATGGATGAATAATTTCCTTCAATTCTAGAAGAAACAGTTTCACAGTAGATTTCTTGATTATCTGGAAATCCATTTCCCTCTCCCCTTTCCACCATTTTTCCCAAGACTTAGACGAAGTTGTTGTGTTGCAGATGTAGCCATTCTGACTGGACTTCCCACTGTCACTTGTTCTCCACATTTTGACTGGTTCTGGTTTTCTGTAATGGTATCAATTAATTGTAAAGGAGAACTTCTTTGATGAGGATGAGAGCTGTACTTATCCACATGCATAAGCATAAATAAGTGTAGTACACACTTCGGAACTATGCTGGTTTAGTAAATTGAAGGTAGTATGATTTCCGCTAATATTCATGAACTGGCCAACATCTGGTGGTTGGCTAGGTTTACAGCACCAGAAATAATATTCCTCCTGTTGAGTGAACCTTATGTCCAATGAGAGAGCTTCTGGCTACCACCAAGATCTAAGTTCCACTATAGTCTCCATTCTGGTCCTCATGGTTCTTACACATTAGAGCATGGGAAGACTATAAGTTGCCCCAGTACTATAATGGGTGGTCTTTTAGGTGGAAACGTTCAGGTCATATCCAGTTCGAATCCTCCGAGTCATGTGACTGAAGCACATGAGTTAAATAGTAAGACTGTACTTTCAAATTATGGCGAGAAACAAAAGGAAACAGTAATGGTTTTAGATTGTTTGGGGAGTCTCTTGGAACTCCATGAACATCTCAAAGGGGGATGTCACATGCATGTCACATGCAAGTTTGTTATTAGACAGCCTGGGACTATTTGGTGGAGAAGAACATTGCCAGACCAAATGGAAAAGTTTTATAACACTATATAAGTGTATGTATATACATACAGACTTTTATGTTAGATAAATAATGTGATTTCTTTTCATATAGCTTTTCCAAACATTGTGGTTGCTATTTTATTCTTCTTCTCACCTTCTATGTTAACCTCTGTCCCCAATGTTTCAATTTTTAATGAAATGAAATACGTTCTATATATGAGGGTATCTGTAGAGGTGTTCTATCTTCTATATTCTACTGAGAACCTGATAATTTTGAATTTGTTTTGCTTGTAAGTATTTGAGATGTTTATTCAATATTAGGTGATATTGCTGGTAAGTAGTTGCAGACTTCCTACCAGGCTACACTCTTTACAATCACATCTGCTTCTCTCATGCCCTTGCTCCTCATCTGTGCAGTGAAATAGATCCTCTTTTGCTGGCTCTTTGACTTTAAATAATCAGTGTTTCACAAATACATGAGGACTAAATACTAAAGAACACAGGCATAGTGCATTCAATAGCATGCTTTTTATGAACTATGGACTTACTCATTCAGAGTTTATGAGAAAGTTACGAGTGTCCACTGATTTTAAATAAATAGATGTTTTGTGTAATTGCTATGAATGAACACTAACTTCAAGTTTCCTCATTGAGACTTCTTGTAGTCTACGAATCCTCCCCTGCTTGCAAGGACACTCAGAACTTGAACTACATAAGGGCAACACTGCTAAATGACTCAAATCTTGACAATATTATTTCATTCTTTCTGCAGATATTCAGAAGAGGAAAACTGGATGAGCAAAAATTTTCTGAAAAAGAGGATATCATTTAGAGTTGCAAGCAAACTAACCAAAAGGCTTAGGGAAGGTCACATCTATTTCTTTGTTCTTAGACACATTAACCATATCTGAATCTCTGCTAATTTCCTTGTGTGAGAGCTACAATTTTTTGTTTTGCTCTCTACCTCCTGATTGCAGGTAATGATGTAATGGTTTCTGTTTTGTCTATTGCAATTTAGGCATTATGCTAAGAAAAAAAAATGAGAACAATACTTGGCTCAGGCTGAGTTTTCAATGAGCATGAAGACGGCTTTATTTAAGAGATATACTTTTTGGCCTTTAGTCACAACTAGGAGGATCAATGGATATACTGAGAATGTTCTCTGGCCACACACACTGTTCACTCATTGGTTCCTGTTACCACATTTTTACTTTCTTGTGCTCTGTGACATATGAAATCAATCGCACATCAACCTCGAGATGTGGAAGAAGTGTTCTACCAGAGGCAATACATTTGGCATTGTGACTTGTGTCTTAAGGATAATGCAGTGAACCCTGAAAGCAAATTCTTCACATTGTAATTTTATCTTATTTTTTTGTTTTTATTTATTTATTAAAGATTTCTGTCTCTTCCCTGCCACCACCTCCCATTTCCCTCCCCCTCCCCCAATCAAGTCCCCCTCTCTCGTCAGCCCAAAGAGCAATCAGGGTTCCCAAGGAACCCCCACCTCCATCGAAGTAAGATTAGGGAAGACTCAGTCATGGGACAAATGATGAGGCTCGGTTTGCTTATATATTGTCATGAGGCTATATGCAAGCCTTCAATCTAGGAAAGAGTTTAAAGTCCACTCTCAGTCATATGTGGTCAAGTCACTGGCATGAGTTTGGAGCTATACCTGTTAAGAGCAAATGTTACTCTCTTAACATGGTTACGCGTTTTATAGTAGGGACATTGGCAGACTTATTCCTGGGTGTGACTTTGCTAATACATCAAGTTATATCAAGATTAGAATTGCTATTATATATTATTATAGCTTGTTTAACATTTGATATATAAGAAACAATATACTAGTTTTGGAAGGCTACAACCCTGTATTATAGTAAAAATGAAAGAAAAAGAGAAAGTGCTTTCTCTCTTTTTCATGGTTTTTAGATTTTTACCAAAATGCTGCATTTATATATGGGCTGTATAAATGATTCACTGGAAGTTCTAACAAACATCTATTCCACTAAGATACGGTACCTTAAACAGACCAAAGTAAAGGTTCCAGTCAGCTCTATCCTAATGATACAAAGAGTTAATTAAGGTTAATTCTGAAATTATGTGTGAGCGGTAACTTGCAGGAATGGGTAACCTAAAGCAGATTTATCACCAAACTTTATCACCTCCGGATGGAAGATGACTTTCCCAGAGCAGAATAGACGAATTGCCATTTTAGTTAACTTTCTGTCTCTCACATACAGCTTGAGTAAAAGTCCTTATAGCTGGGAGGAATACGCATAAAAGAGTGGCTGTAATCTCAGACTAGGGTCTATGAGGAAAACTACAAGGTTCCCATCTTGTTGAGGATCTTCAGTAGGTAACTGCATGTCCTCTGATTAAGACAGTGGGGGCTGTTATACTTGGAGAACAGCACTCCACAATACATTTGTCCTACAAATTTCAACTCTGCGATATAATAAATTTTTCATTGGATTAGAAAATAATTTCTTATGTCAGTATCTCACAGTCCAATAATACAATACATATATATATATATATATATATATATATATATATAGTGTGTGTGTGTGTGTGTGTGTATGTGTGTGTCTGGCAAGATGACTCAGTGCTCAGTGGATAAATGAGATGGCTGCCAAATGACAATCTGAGTAAGATAATTCATCCCATTCCTGGGAAAGTAATGAGTTCTACAAGTTATCCTCTTACCTCCATACACACTTAATCACACACAATAAATAAATATACAAAATAATCATTTTTGTATGACACTGACCCTATTCATAAATTTTCTTCAATATCTAATAATAATAATAATAATGTCTGTGTCTGTATGTGCATGTGTGTGTATGGCATTAAGAATATATTTTTCATCATAGATGAGTAAATTATGACAGGAGTTCACAAATAAATACAGTTCCAATAATTTATAACATACACAAGAGTTTATGCATAGCTGGTCTGAGAATAACATGAATGTATAACCAAGCCGATAGCCTAGTATTATCAATATATATTCTTTTCTATAAATTAAGACTTTGCTTTCAGTTTTGTTAGTTTACCTAAGGTAGTTCAGACTGAGCAAGATGGACTTGCATGAACCAAATCAAATAAATCTATTAAATTCACCATGACACAGAGTTTTCCAATAACTGATACTCATTCCTATTCCATTGTCAGGCTCTCTGCAAACAGATGAGTGTAAATTGAAATTTGTTCTTTGCAGAGATTTTATAATGGATGACTTAAATAACCTAGATATAACTAAAAAATGAGTTCTGTTTGCATGTCTAATTTTATTAATTATTACCATTCTCTTATTTTTATTTGCTGCAAGAAGCAAGAGATTGGTGTTATTAAATTGAGTGTCTCTGGGTTTTTAGCAGGCTTTTCTAAAAGGAAGAATGGTTCAGTTACAAATGCATGAGAAAAAGTTTGTGTCCGTGGGTGGTATTTGTATTTTTTAAGAGACAGAATTTCATGGATCATAGGTTCAAGCAAATACCCATTGTGCCAGACATTAGCTGCCACTTAGCAGCAGTGATAGAGAAGTAGAAAACATCTGGCCCTGGATAATGAGCCAGAGCTTCTCAACTCCCTTGGATACTAATAGCATTGGGCAAAGGTCGTGGTGAAAGGCCATCTGGCTCCTCATGCAAAGATCTGCAGAGCAGTCGCCACGTATAGCAAACCATCAGCATATTTGCAAGACGCAGCGGGTAGAAAAATCTATTAAGTACTAAATATTTAACCAATAACTTCACATCTCTGACATAAACATATTTCATTATCATTGTAGCTAGTGAGCAGGTTTGGATAAGAAACTCTTGAAACAAGCATTACATAATTATAAAATGCAAATTAAAACACTATTTATAAACCCAAAGGAAACCATTTAGTGCATAGCAGAGATGTGTGTAAATGTGTAAGATTTGTCATTAACAAACACAATTTTCTTCTTCTGGTTTGACCCTAACTATTACCTTGACAACATTTTTATCATAAATTACTTCATGAGGAAGGCCTGGCAGTAACAGGCATGGAGACATGGGCAGGAAATAAAGAAATCTAATCTTTTATTGCAAGCATGAAGCAGAGGGTATAAGCAGTAGTAGGATAAGGCTATACTATAAGAAATCCTACGGTGCATTCCTTCCTACCTAAAATTCCCCAAATTGTTTTATTAACTGGGAAGCAAGTGTTCAAATACTTGATAGTGTTCAAATGTAGATAGTTCTCATTTAAACTAGCAAATACAATTCTATGGTTAAATATTAAACAAAATAATTAGACCATAAGTATGAAGTTGCTGATAATAGTTTATCAAAGTTATTTATTGTACTGTGGCCAAAATTTAGAAATTCTAGCGTATTATTCCAAAACATATTTACAATATATCCATAATTTCAGTTAACAGAGAAATACTCTGCAGACTTTAATTGACTGATGAAACTTTTGAATTCCATATCATTACATCTTAAAAGATTTTTTTATTATTAAAAAGAGCAATCTATTCTCATCAATAAACTGAAATGTAATTATGTCGTATTGATATTAATGACTATGTCTACTGTTCATAGCTATTTGTAAATGTATCTTATAATCACTAATCAACATGTATTTGTGATATTTTAATGTTGTCTTCATTAGACAGTCTCGAAAATGACTGACAAGTGTTCACTATTACTTCTGCGTGTAAGGGACCATACCCAATTATTTTTTATAATAGTTAGGCATAGGTATAAATATAGTTTATAAATGAACATGGACTTTCTGGTACTTTGCATTTAAATAATTCCATTTGAAAATGCTAAAAGAAAACTAGACTTAAACTATAGGTATAAAACAATAGCATGAACATGAGAAAATTAAATCATAAACAGTAAATATATAAGTAATGCAAGAGAGAGTTGTCCCCTGATGAAGACTGGAATTGTTTTAAATAAAAGAACAAGATGGAAATGAGTCAATAAAATAGATTATTAAAAGAAACCTGATCCAACTTAGATGAAATATCTGACGGCACAAAAAAGACACTAGAATTTGACAAACCATTTTCATAGTAAGGCTATAACAAAATCTCATGAGGAGAAAACAGTTTAATAACAAACATGGATATATAATAAAAGTAGATGTTTTGCTGTTCATTTTGTAATATCAGTCTTTTAGACAACAGATTATTAGCAAATGTCAAGATTTTCCACAAGGAAATTTGGACTCATTGATCCCATACACACATGCACACAAAGTTTGTACACATAAAAATGTACTATCTGAAAAAAATTTGAAAAGAACTTCTTGAATTATTGAATGACTTTTGAAATTATTAATT
>NC_022009.1:95730814-95733922 GCF_000317375.1 Microtus ochrogaster | reverse complement strand
TAAAAATTATTTTAATTTTAAAATTATTTTTGAAAACAAAGAATGATTTAAGCAAAGCAAAGGTAAATGACAATTTAGATAATTCAAATAATGTTGCACAATTAGAAGACATAATGAATTAGTACTTCTCTGCTGAACTGCATATCAAAAAATATTTGTTTCATGTATTTAAAAATTGCTGCTGCAATAAAGAGTATCATTTTAAAAGTGCAATACAAATAACTATTGATATATTTTAAATCACAAATAAACAACCAGAGGAATCTACATTCAAGATATTTTGATAACTATTCAAAAATCTACAATAAAGTGTTGTTGCTTATTAAAAACATAAGGGATTTTAAAAACAAGTTATATATATTTTGTGTTAATAATTGAATATTTCCAATGAATAAGCAAATTACAAAATAACATCAAAACTAGTTCAGACAGAAATCTAAATAAAATTTGTCATATATGTAAATCTAAAAATGTATAAAGTCTAAAGCAACAAATAGCATAAACTAAATTAATCTTATTGACTTCAGATATGATATGATAAAACATACCCCATAATAGCGAAAAAACTCATTTTCTGATAAAAAACTACAAATGAATATTTGAGAAAACATTGCCTTCTACAAATCTAACATATACAAGGGTACATAAATGATATTTAAATAGAACATATAAATAAAACTATAAAATGAAGAAGCTATCTTAAAATCAAAATTAAATAAAAAAACACCATGATGCACTTGATCACTGTTTTTCTGAGAAAACACATCACTTGAAAATAACTCAAATATCAAGGTTGGGAGCAGGAAACTAAGTCATTAATCATTTGCTTCTATGTAAATATGTAAATTTTACCCAGTGACTTCTCCCTGCCTCCCCCCAGGTCATGTGCTCTCTATCTCCTGTCGTGCCTGTCATAGCAGGCTAGCATTTTCTCACTCTGAGAAACAGGATGTGAATAAAGTACACACAATTCCTAATCAGAAGCTTTATAGATTTCTTTTGTGTATCCAAGCTCTTTTACTATCATGACTTTGAATATAATGGGAAATATCTAGCAAATCCAGAATTCCATCAGCTTGTGTGTTTAATGAGCCGTGTGTGGCATCATTTGCATAAATCATTAACAGGCATGGAGCAGGACCAAGGTATAAAGTTCTGTTGCATTAAGTAATGTGTGGGTCTCTTTCTTTCTTTGCAATAGTCTTGTATTTTCTTTTTGTTACAAAAGAACCAGGTAAATATTTATATCTGTGAGTCTTTATAGTTCCTCGCTCCAAGATCCTGCATTTATAACAGAAAACTAACATTACATACTATTGGTGGAGACTGCTTGTTCACTCCTAGCCACCCAGATCAGAAATAATCACACAGACACTGTTTTAATTGCAACACTGCTTGACCAATGACTCTAGCATATTCCTAGCTAGCTCCTATATCTTAAATTAACCAATTTCTATTATTTTGTATATTACCATGAGGGTCATGGCCTACCAGTAAAGTTCTCGCTGGTGGTTCACATCTTTCTCCTTTGGCAACTACATGGCATCTCTCTGACTCTGCCTTCTTTCTTCTCTATCACTGTGTTACAAAAGAACTTTGGGTGACTGTCCAGGCAGTGAGGCATCTGTCAATTCTAGAGTCTTGGAAGTTGCTTACAATGTACTTGTTGTTTACTTAGGTAATATTATATCCTTCTGGAGTCAGTGAAGAGGTTAAAGAATGATAGTTACAATTATAAAAGATAAATTAGATATAAAACTTTAGACCCACAAAGATAGATGTATTTCCCTTAATCTGTCAAATGTAAATGAACTAAACATTGAAACTATAATTCTTGCTTACTTATTGTTTTTGTTGTATGTATTCATGCCATGCTCAAGTTAAAACCTTTCTTTTTAATTAGACAGAAAAGGGGAGGTGATATGGTATTCCCCTCTGTATGCTGCGAATATGTTTTATTGCCATTAATTAATAAAAAGCTGTTTTTGGTCAATGACTTAACAGTGTAAAGCCAGGTAGAAAATCCAAATAGAGATTTAGAAAGAGAGTAGGCTGAGTCAGAGAGATGCCATGTAGCCGCCAAAAGAGACAGTTACCCTGGAACCTTGTCAGTAAGCCACGAGCCTTGTGGTAATACACACAATAATAGAAAAGGGTCAATTTAAGATATAAGAGCTAGTTGAAATAAGCTTAAGCTATTGGCCAAGCAGTATTGTAACTAATATATTTTCCGTGTGATTATTTCAGGTCTGGGCAGCCAGGAGATGAACGAGCGGCCTCTACCAACAACATACTGCATGAACAAATAAGAGAGATAAGGTCAGATTTTCTTTAAGAAATGACATTTCTGAGCCACAATGTTGTCTTAGGATGTGATGCTATTTACTGTAAACTTCAGCACATGTTCCTTATCATTGCAAATAAGCCACAGGTCGGTTATTGTTAACTCAATAATAATGTAATTGATGGCATGTTAATCATATCTGCTGGGCAACACCAATGAATATGATTGATTTTATGTTGCTTACAGTTAGGAATGCTGTGTTGTTACAAAATACTATATTTTCTTTTTTTTGTTTTTTTTATTTATTTATTAAAGATTTCTGTCTCCTCTTTGCCACCGCCTCCCATTTCCCTCCCCCTCCCCCAATCAAATCCCGCTCTCTAATCAACCCAAAAAGCAGTCAGGATTCCCTGCCCTGTGGGAAATCCAAGGACCTCCCACCTCCTTCCAGGTCTAGTAAAGTGAACATCCAAACAGCCTAGGCTCCCACAAAGCCAGTACGTGCAGTAGAATCAAAACCCAGTGCCATTGTTCTTGACTTATCACCCGTCCTCATTGTCCACTATGTTCAGGGAGTCCGGTTTTATCCCATGCTTTTTCAGACCCAGTCCAGCTGGCCTTGGTGAGTTCCCTATAGAATATCCCCATTGCCTCAGTGTGTGGGTGCACCCCACATGGTCCTGAGTTCCTTGCTCGTGCTCCCTCTCCTTCTGGTCCTGATTTGGACCTTGGGGTTTCAGTCCAGTGCTCCAATGTGGAACTCTGTCTCTGTCTCCTTTCATCGCCTGATGAAGGTTAATATTCAGGAGGATGCCTATATGTTT
>NC_022009.1:95726797-95728571 GCF_000317375.1 Microtus ochrogaster | reverse complement strand
TCTGGGATGAAGCCTACTTGATCATAATGGATAATTTTTCTAATGTGTTCTTGGATTCGGCTTGCCAGTATTTTATTGAGAATTTTTGCGTCGATGTTCATGAGTGAGATTGGCCTTTATTAATGCCTTATACTCCTCTGACATGCTCTCAGTCCTTTGGTGGATGGGGGGATGACTGGTGCCTGACAGATTTCACCTAAATTGTGTGGTCTCCTCTGGTTTCTTCATGTTTTTGTATGGAGGGCTCCACCTGCTTCCCTGCCTAGAGCTCCCATGCTATCTATTTGACTTCCTTTCTTTTTTTTTCTCAATAGGGAAGTTATTGAGTAGAGCCATATTTTTCCATTTATACTGTGTTTCTCTAATTATTATTTGTTTATTGGGGGTTTGGTTGGTTTTGTTTCTATTTTCTTTCTTTTCTTCCTATTTTATTTTGTATTTCATTTTTGTTTTGTTATTTTGTAGCTGTACTTCTCTATGTAGTCAGACAGTCAGTGATTTCAGAGCTGAAATTTCAAATGATCACAAAGTGTTTTGTTTCTGATGCTTGTTTTCTGCCCCCCCCCCTTTTTTTTAAAGGATAAGTCATCCCATGGAACTGTAGCTCTATGTAGGACATAGGTGACTAGACAAAATTGCCAGATTTAATGTATATGATTTTACAACTGTGTAAAACAATATTTAATAATTTATTTTGCTGGTTGCTTATATAATTATGTAGACATCAATAAAAATCCTGGGGATGTAGCTTAGGTGGTAGAAAACCTACAAAGCAAGCCTGACAGCCTAATCCCTTACGCCACACTCACTCTACATGATTGTGAACAAAAGTAAACCCAGCACTTGGAGGTGGTGAAACAAAAGTCCAAGGTTACCATACTTTCACTTGTAGAGTGCTCAAGGTCAACCTGCCCTAGAGGTCCTGTCTTAAAGAAAAAAAGAATGCCTCCTCATTTACCATAAGAAGAATTTGTTTTCCTTCCTTCTGTACGTGTTATGACAGTCTGGGCCTTAAGTGGATTTCATTTCTTAAAAGGCATAATATTTCTTAAATCTTTGGTAAGGTCAGCTTTTCTTTAAGAAATGACATTTCTGGGCCACAATGCTGTCTTAGGATGTCATGCCATTTACTGTAAGCTTCAGTACATGTTCCTTCAGCCATAATCAAAAGAACACTTCAAACAGAATGAAGACCAGTATTTAAAGGCTAACTCCTAAAGGGAGTCATTCATTTCAAAAAGAAACTGTTAAAAGGCTTGAGAGTGCCCACCAATTTCTAAACAGAGGTCTCAAAGCAAGAATGGTCCTGCTAAACTAGGTGATTTTTAATTATACTATAAGGGAAACGTAGCCACGGATTTTTTTTTAATTATGTTACTCACATGTCTTGAGTTACTGATAACCTATTGATCTTCCCTTAGCTATTTTTTTGACATGGAAACTATAGGTATTACATGTTTATATTTTGCTCTTAAATTAACTGGTATTGTATAACCATTCTAATGAAGTACAGGGGTAAGATGAATCCCCAGTAAACAAAAGTTGTGGAAAATTGAATTCAGAATGAAGATTCAAATTCTGTCCAACAAGAATAGTAAATTATGTTGAATTGCAAAAGGGAAGAAAAACTCTGTTGTTAAAAAAGGAAACTTAAACATCAGACAGTGAAAATAGCTTCTGTCAAGACTCCTCTTGTCTGAACACCACTTTATTTCAGTTTCTTGCATTTAGGGTTTGGACCAAGATCAGCAATTTAATATAAGCGTAGCATAAA
>NC_022009.1:95725594-95726679 GCF_000317375.1 Microtus ochrogaster | reverse complement strand
GAGGTGGAAACTTGTTTTTATTCCTTTTCTCAATAAAATAAAAAAAGATTTTATTTATTAAAAAAAAAGAATATTTGTGCCAAAACCTTAATAATATATAGGAAAGAGTTGTAATGACCTGGTATTACAGAGTAATCTAGACATTGTCTACAGCACAGACTTAAACAAGAATGACTGTAAGCAGAATCTCAATCTGTAACCTGCTGAGTTAACCAGGCAACAGTGAACTTGGAAATAATTGTTTGAAGTAGAGTTGGAAATAATTGCCTGATAAGCATCCTGAAAAACAGTAGATTATGTGTTTAAATGGTATATTTAAAGACATTAGGTTAAGGCCTTGAATTTATTGATGAATGCCCATCTTTAGAATTTATAGCAGGTAAGAAGGATGTGAAATGGAGCCATTTATTTAGAGGGAAGACAATTGATTTTGCTTAATAAATACTGTGTTTAAAACGGTATGAGTGTGCACAGGAAAGTGCTCAATAAGTTGAAGATACAATAGAGACATCAGCACTAAGAATATGAATACTGCAGACACTGTATCAGTGATACATTCAGGATCATGAAGGTAATTGGTCTCTGAGAAAAAGGATAAGCAGAGGGCCATATGGGGCTCATTAACTATATTTCCATGTACAATACAGATGTAAAAAATCCATAAAGCATTGAATAATATTAAAGGAGAACTATCAGACATGAACAATATAGTAGATTTTAAAAAAAAGAACATGGAGTTAATAGTATGAAAGCTACAGAAAATGCAACTTATTGGTTTTGAAAGCTATAAGTCTGTGATGTGATTAAGTGAAAAGGACTAAAGAAGGCTTAATGTATACAAAGGAGAAATTTCTATTGCATGGAAATAATACTCTGGCAGTCAATTTTCAAAAGAAGTATAAAATAGCAGATATGTTTTCATACACCTGGACTTGACCTTTTGACTTACTGAACTTAGAAATCAGTTTCTTGGGTCTATGGAAATGACAAAAGGAGCAAAAGCTAGAACAATAGCTTTTGCTATTTATATATTGTATATATAATATATTTATATATATAATATATATTTATATATTGTTTATATA
>NC_022009.1:95711046-95724988 GCF_000317375.1 Microtus ochrogaster | reverse complement strand
AATATGAGGATGTCCCAACATGTTTTGTGTTATCAATGTTACTAAAATGGTAATTTCTCACACAAGTAGTGTGAAAATCTCACAGACTTCTCACATATCTCTAACCACTTCACCCCAGCTTCCTCAGAGGTTCAAGAAAGTGTCTCCTTGGGGTAGAATCATGAAATACTTAAAACAAGACGGATATTGGTGATGCCATTCTAGAAATCTATAACTTCAATCTGGATCCACACTGTTGTGAATTGAATTACATCTTCATTCAAAGGAACTCTACCAGTCTAGACTACCCCAGTGGTCCCTGTTCATTTTCTCTATGTAATCATAATCTCTGGCAAACACCTTCTGTGTTGACACTCATTTTTTTTGAATCTGTGCTTTCTGCACTGAACTGTATTTGCTCTTTGACCAAAGAACAAACAAATCTAGCTCATCCTGGGAATATTATACTTTGTTGCTGTCCTCAGAAACATATGGAACAATCATAAATCATCCTAATTTAATCTAAAATAGATTTTACTTACAGATTAGCTCTTAGAAGACTTGTTTTACAGATCAACTTTGTGACTATATTTAGTAATGCTTTGGCGTTTCCCCTGAAACAGGGTTATTTGAGCATTTCCCTTTTGCCCTAAAATTTCTAAAAGATACACTTCTAAAAGCAAGGCTCAGATTTTCAGCCTTCTTACAGATACTCTCTGCTCAGGGCTCAACAATTGTTAAACACACAAATAGAAACCCAGTATTAGAGGTGTGATTATCATACCAAGCCTGAATGGGGGTAGTGTCCTGGCATCCACAGATGCCTATGAACTATTTGAAATACAAAGGCTGTCAAAATGTGCTCAGCAGTAACAGGCATCAGTTTTGAAGAAGCAGGGCCCCCCATCTGAGGATGCAAACTGCTTTATTCATTATCATTTTACATTTTTCATGATGAAGTGTTAATAGCCTGCACATGTTGAGCGAAGTGGACTCTATTCTAAAATATCTCTGGCATCTGTACCTCGCAGGAGGATTTGCCTTGTGCCTCTGTTTGGCAGTATTGTCTTTTCCTTGTTTTTCTTTATTTTAAATTGTCTTTTCTAGTTGGCATATAAAGGAATTTATGGATTGTAACATCCTCAAACCAAGACATTTTCATCATTCATTATGATCCTAATCTTCTGCCTAACTCTCTCCACCCTTGCCCTCCCTGCTGTGCCCTTCCTCTTACTAATTATTATGTATTCTGTTAAACACATGCATGCACACACACGTATCCCTAAGACACAGAAGAACTACTGAGGAAATGAAACATAAAATATTCAGATTTCAAAAGGTAACACAGCTGGGTGTGGTAATAAATCTTGAATATTTTTATTTTAAAACATAATGAAAGGGTAATGAGATATATGTACAATATATGTGTGTGCCTCTGTGTGTGTGTGTGTGTGTGTGTGTGTGTGTGTGTGTGTGTGTGTATTTGTGCACATAGTGTTAGCACGTGATTTTCCAGCATCTTCCTTAATCCCTCTTCACCTTATTTTGGGGGACAGGTATTTCACTGGACATAAGTTTTTATTTTTGGCTAGAGCATCAGGTGAGTAAGATCCTGGGACCTGGGACTCTATAAATAAAAGCTGGGGTTACAGGAATGCACACCTACCTTTCCATTTAGGTGCTGTGATACAAACTCAGGTAGGTCCTTACTCTTATACAGAAAGTACTCAACCTAATGAACCATCATTTCAGCCTATTACAGAGTTATTACAGAGCTTTAAATAGAAAATTTTGTTTTAGGGTTTTTTTTTTCTTTTTTCTTTTTAAGTGTATAGAATACTGCACAATGTAGTCAGCCATTGGCTCTTACCTCAGTCAGACATGGCGATTCTGCTTCCAGGAATCTCAGAATGAGACTGTGAAAGACCTGTCTCCTCCTGTCTTATGTTGCTCTCTAGTGCTGGGATCAAAAGTGTCCACCACTACTGCTAAGTTTCTATGGCAAACTAGCATGGCTACAGGGAATAAAGGCATGTGTCATTACTTGCTGGTCTGTAAGGCTGATCAGTGAGGCTCTTTGACTCTCTGAACTTCAACCTTTATTTACTAAAATGCAAATGAAATATCATTACATTTCCCATTTTTGTCTACAGTGTTTAATGAAAGGGAAAGGCTATAATTAATAAATTAAAAACTATATACAATAAGTATAATGACTATAAATAATATATACAAGCAATAAATATATCAATAATGTCTAGTCAATTTGCATTTGACGAATTTAGAGAAAATATTCCAAATGTATCCTGTTTCGGTGAGTCAAAAATATTATACCTAATTTACCTTCTATAATAACTTGCTTTCTGCATCTGGTAAAGTATAACTATCTAATATTCAACTCCTTCAGGGACCCAAGACAGAAATAATAATAGCTGAGTAAGCAGGAAGTAAGACTAAGCAGCTTCCAAACAATGTGAGAAATGACAGAAACTGTTGTCTGCCTGCAAATTCATCCAAAGTTCATCTGAAACATTGGAGCATCTATTTTGCTACAGGATTAGCATATCTGATAGACTTTTCTGTGAAGCAAGATATTCTAAAGAGTTGACCATCCTTGCCATGACAACGTTTGACAGTTACTTTCTGCTGGTTCTACTCCTGCTAATTGACAAAGTCTCAATTTTTCTTTCAGAATTAACTCAGAGAACTTTTCCACATAAGTTTTAAATTTTTATTCAGTTTATGTGCTAAAGTAATTCAATTTAAGATATTGTCTTTCCTCAGCATTAAAATTCCTACACAGATGTTTGTGGAGGATAATATGACCAAAATGCAGTTAAAATTTGGATCAAAACAATTTATCTATGTCTATTGTAATTTCTCTTTAATCAAAGTCAATTCTCTCTCAGCTTCAAGTGATAATTCCCTGGGACAATTTAAGTCATTATGACCATCTAAGATTTTGTTTAAATTAATCAGTTCATCAGTCTTTATCACAATAGTGGGACATAGATTGGAAATGTCTCCTATCAATTTTTGGAAGTCATTAAAGAGTCTGCAATCAATCTCTCCTAATTTGTACTTTTTGTGGTCTTATTTTCTGTAAGCCCATTTTATAACCTTAATAATTAATAACATCACCTCTTTGTATTTTTTCAAGAGCAATTCTTAATCCCCAACAATCAAGACTTTCCTTACTTCTTCAAACTTTCATTTTAAAGGATTTGCATTTGAATCATATAGTAAATTGCCATCCATGTAATAATAAACTATAGATTCAGAAAATTGGTTATGCATCATTTACAATGACTGATTTACAAAATAATGGCACAAAATTGGGATATTTAATATTTCCTGTGCGAGAATCTTCTATTTATATCTTTTAGCAGGCTGAGAATTATTATAAAGGTACTGTGAATGCAAATTTTTCCTGTCTTTTTCTTGTAAAGTTATAGTGAAGAAGCAAACTTTTAAATCAACAACTATAAAAAGGTCATCCTTTACGCAATTGGGAAGGCAAAGTAATTTCAGATTATAGACAAACTACTGGCTGAATCATCTCATTAACAGCTTTTAGATCAGTTACCATTTTCCATTTTCAAGATTTCTTTTTAACAACAAATGCAAGAGAATTCCAAGTGCTGGTTGCTTTTCCATGTGCTGAGCATCTAGTTGTTCTTGTCTCAACTCCTCTAAAGCCTGAAGTTTCTCTATCATTAAAGCTTATTGCTTAACCCATGCAGGTAGGTTTTTCTGTCAACATTTTTAAAACATAGGGTCATTGGTACTTCTGAGAGTTTGCCAGTTGTTGTTCTATGTTTTTGTACCACCTGAATGGTCAAGGAGTTTTTGTAGGACCTTAAAATATTCCTCCCAGAAATATGGGTTGGTTTCTGATCCATTTCTGAGACTTCAGGAATGTTAATCTGTGTATTTCATTGTTGTAACAGAACATGGCCCCACTCTTTCGCTATTATATTAGCCACATCCACATGCGGCTTTTCTCTTGGAAATGGAGATAGAATGAAGGCTTCACTCATGAGAGATAAACAGACAAGCGTTGTCCACTGGGCAATGAGCAGTGTAAACAATTCCATCCACAGGCCCTTATTACTTTTCATTCAGGAATAAGTTATTCCCAAACATCCCAGCATTGGTTTGACCTCAATCTGAGTTTCAAGCAATCCTAGAATTTGTAATACTGTTGCTTCAGCTGCCTGGGAACCTGAGACTGCAGGACGGTACCACTGGGCCTGATTAGGTTACCTTAAAGCTCACACATGTGGCACAGAAGCTGAGGGGCTGAAAAATCTCTTTTACTTGATCCTCTTTCTCTTGTGGAGATTTGATAATAATAAAAAAAAAAAAAAACTAGGTAAAAACAAAACCAGACAAAGACCAAGCAAATACAATTAAAATTGTTTATAGAAAATAGCTTCCCACACAATCCAAGAAATAAGCAATCAAATAGCAAGCATGACTGCCCTGGATGGACATTGGAGCAAACACACAAGTGTACAAACCTACTCTGAGAACCATTCTCAGCAGCAGGATTCTCGCGAACAAAAGAAAGGTGGGAGTCCTCATTTATAATAGCATGTCTAGAGGTCACTGTGACCCTGATAGTGTTAGCGAGGCACAATACAGAAGAGAAAGAACATTTTGCTGTATTCCTTCAATCAATCTTCAAGACTTCTTCATTTTACACTAAATGCTGAGGCTTGGTGAATCTGGAAATCAAACGCTGCAAGTCAAGAGGGGAAGAATGTAAAAATTCCTTCTTTCTTTCTTTCTTTCTTTCTTTCTTTCTTTCTTTCTTTCTTTCTTTCTTTCTTGCTTTACTTTTATTCTTCCTTCATATATCATATCCCAACTGCAGTTTTCCATTTTTCCACTCCTACCAGTCCCTTCCCAACCTTACCTTTCTCTCAGATCAACTCATTCTGTTTCTCTTAGAAAAGAAAAGAAAAAAATAAACATCAAACAAACAAACTAACTTCCTGGGATATTTACCATCTTCAAAACATTGCCTAGCCCAGTAGGAGAAAAGTAGTCTAAAGCACAATTAAAAGGGTCAGAGACACACCATTTTCCCATTTTTGGGAGTCACAAAAGAATGCTGTGCTACACAACTATACATATATGCAAAGGACCTATTTAAAAAACATACAGGGTCCACGTTTGTTACTTCTATTTCTGTGGGCCCCTATGAGTATTAATTTCTTAACTCTGGGGCCAAAGTTATAATGGTAATCAGCCCCTATAACTCCTACAATCCTTCTCCTCCCTTCTTCTGTGGGATTCCCCTCTTGGGCTCCACCTAATATTTGACTTTTGGTCTCTGAATCTGCCCACCAGTTGCTGTATGATGCTCCTCTGATGACAGTTGGGCTAGGCATTTATTTATGAACATAGAAGAATATCATTAGTAATCATTTCATAAACTTCTCTTCCCCAGTTGTGTTTGATTCAATCCTGGGCCTCTGGTTCAAGGCCATCCAAGCAGTGGTAGACATGGCTTCCCTCTTGTGGTGTGGACTTCAAGTTGGATCAGCCATTTGCTGGTCACTCCCAGAAATTCTGTACCAACATTACATCATCACATCTTGCAGGAAGGACATATTGTAGGATGAAGGTTTTCTGGGTGGTTTGGTTCCCCAATTTCACTGTTGGAAGCTTTGTCTGGTTATAGAAGGTGACCAGTTCAGACTCCATATCCCACATTTCTAGGAGCCATCCCTGTGGTCACTATAATGAATTCCAGGGAGTTTCCACTGTGCTAGGCTTCTTCATTACCTATTATATATACAACAATTCCAGTTGTCTTTCTAATCTATATCCCCTGCTGTCTCTGCCAATCCCTGCTTTATTCCTCCTGTTCCCATCCCCACCCCCAATCCAGTCCCCCTGCAAATTCTTCTATTTTCCCTTGCTAGGGAGATCTATGTATCTCCTTTGAACACTATTTGTTACTTAGACTCGCTAGGTTCTGCAGATTGCAACATGATTGTCCTTTATTTAACAATTAATGTCCATTTATAAGTGTGTATATACCATATGTATCAGTCTGAGTCTGGGTTATACCACTCAAGGTGACATTTTCCAGTTCCATCACAACTTCTCTGTGTGAAACTATGAAGGCATTTTCAATTTAGGAAGTGAGGGAGCTGTTCCTCTATTACGAACTAATTATATGTGTCATGTATTCTGTGCTGACTGTGTGCTTAATGGCATCTATTTTGTACATAAACTCCTCTAATTCTGACAGAAAAAGCTATGAAAGGATGATAGTTGTTTAAGAGATGTGGGGTATATCTAGCAGAAAATTTAAATAAATATTTCAGTGGCAGAAGAGGGCCAAGAACAAAGCTGTCTTGTGGTCTGTACACAGTTGCATGCCTTCCCACCTGCACGCACACACAAAAATCAGATAATAAACGTTTTTTAATTAAATATTTAAAAAAAATATTTCAGTGTTGAACATATCATATTTTATTTAAGTTATTTCTTTAATTTTGTGTTATTTTTATAAACTATCAGAATTAGCATATGATACTATGGTGGGAATGAGACTATAGTTTTAATTATAGCTCTGTCACTCATTGGAATGATTTAGCTAATGAAACAATGAAAGTAAAAGGGAAAAGATGAAGAAGATCAAAGAAAGAAGGAACAAACGGTATAGGGAGGCAATGAGGAGAAAAAAGTCCATGAGGACAGGAAATAAAGACCTTACACACTTACTTGGAATATTTTCAAGTAATATGATTTAATCTCCCAATTGAGAAAAAAATCACAGTCTTAATAATTTATTATTAAGAGATTTGCAGAAATCTCTTACAAAGTGCTAGGTTTCATAATGATGTTTCTGTTCACATATACTCATATGTACTCTGATGATAATCATTACTCACATCCAGTCCTTTCCCTTCCTGCTTCTGTTTGCTCTCTTCCTTTTTCTCAGATAGCCCCATTCTATTTTCTTGTGTTTTTGCAGTGTATGTACATATACATGAATGAATGCTTATAACTATGTGTATACATGTGTAAAACAAGGATAGACTTTAGGGGTCTTCTTCTGTTGCCCTCTATGTTGTTTTGAGATGGGATCTCCCACTGAACCTAGCACTCACCCATTTAGTATACTCTGTGCTTACCAAGGCCCACTAATCTCACTATTTTTGCTTACCATCTTCAGCACTGGAGTTACAGGCACAACTAGCCTTTTCTATTGGGTGCTGTGAATCTAAACTCAGATACCCATGCTTTAAGAATAATAAATCTCCCCAGCCCCTGTATGCCAGGTTTTTCCCCTCTTTGATATATAGCAAGTGAAAATTTGCCTCTTATTTTTATGCATATATTTTGTTTTATTACTTCCGTTGCTTCCCAAACTTATTTTTAATTTTAGGTAATTCCACTGGTCAATTATTTCTGCTATTTCTTTAGCTATTAGAGTTTTTGTGTTTGCTTATGTCTATATATATTGAATTATTGTCCTTTATTAGTTTTCAGTGGCCTATTACTTTTGAAGGAGTGGCCGCTTGTTGTTTCCCAAATGCTCAGTCCTGAAATAACCACACAGAAACTGTATTAATTAAATCACTGCTTGGCCCATTAGCTCTAGCTTCTTATGGGCTAACTTTTACATCTTAATTTAACCCATCTCAATTAATCTGTGTATCACCACGTGGTAGTGGTTTACCAGCTTAAGTTCCAGCGTCTGTCTCTGGTGGAGCTACATGGCTTCTCCTTGACACTACTCTTCTTTCTCCTAGCATTCAGATTAGTTTTCACTGTCTAGCTCTGTTCACCTATAGCTCTGCAGTTCTTTTATTAATCAATAATATTCACTACTCATGCTGTGAAAAGAAGAGTCTCCTAGTGGGACAATCTGTTGGGAAGGTTCTGATGTTTTTGAAGCTCAAGATGACATTAGAAAATAATAGAATCCTTTCGTGTTTCAGAATGACGATGTTAAAGCAAGTAGTTGGCAATCACCTGACTATTAAATAACATAGAATCACAAAAATAGCTTAGTTACACTTATCTTGATATGTTCTTCCTAGAATAGCCAACTCAAGAACACTGTTTAAATGAAGAGTCAAGCAGGAAACTGACCCAAAGTAGCAAAGTAACAAAGGAGGCAGACAAGAAGACAGAGATCCCACATGTTTCAGCTTGCCTTCAGGAGCCCATTTAGACATTTATAGGTCGGAATGAAGGTCATTGAGTTTGGGAAGGAGCAGTCTGTAAGTAATTGCTAAAGTGAACATCATTCTTTTCTCGGGTTTTAGCTTGATTTTGAGTTATACTTCGACACTATTCATTAATAATACTTCTCTATTAAAAATGTCCAGAGGACTTAATTCTTACTTTTATTTCTCAAACTTAACAAGTAGTAGCATTCTATGTTTCAACTTTTTAGTATTCTTCTTATTACAGTTAAATGCCCACATATAATTAGATATAAAATAAGTATGAACATTGTATCAATTAATAATAAGGACAAATAACTTCTCTGCCTCCTGAGTGGTATTCTGGATATCAAGTACAAAGTGGAATGTATAAATGACTCCATCAATACATTGAATTACTTTACTTCATAATTAGTACTACAGTTATGGCAAGGCACGCCAACCAAGGCAAAGAGCAAGGCTAATTAGTGTTGAGGGATCAAGGCTCACCTATGACTTGTAAATTTTTATTGAGCTGGGTGAAAGGTCCCTCATGAGGTCAAATAAATCTGGCATCAAACCAATAGAGGAAAAAGAAGGAAATGAAGGAGTCGAAGAGGTCATCAGTGATAATACGTGGGGAAAAGTTAAGTACTCGGGTCTAAAATAATGAAGAGTGATGAGTTTCAGGACTTTTGAAAAGGCAATTAAATTTGAAGTACCTTTAATTAACTGCAGGGGTAAAAAGAAGCCTAAGAAAGGCAGTGGAGGAGGAATAATCAGGCTCTCAATAAGAGAAACAGTGTTTTCTTCATTAAAATGCTTTTACTTAAACTTCCTTCTGCAGAGTGGCAGGGATGGCAGAAGCAAGCTAATTAAGCATTCACCCACTACCTATTAGTCATTTTTCAATCATATTATATAATGCCCTTGGAAAAGAAACTTCTGATAATGAATGTATTCTACCAATTGAAGTAACCAGGAAATTACTTTGATTTGCAATAAAGAATTCTGACTTGACAATGAAAGTAAAATTATTTGATTTTTAGGTTCTCAAACAATTTCCAAAACTTTGTACTTGCTTTGGTGCTGTTTCCTATACTGAAATTTATCAGGAGAACTTGTGAAAAGTAATTTTAGGTTATGATTAAGCTAAACAAAAAAGTCTATTAAAGACTGGAAGATATGTTTCATTTCTGTTACATCACTATTTGAAAGTGATTTGCTCTCTTCAGTAACAGTAGTGTATACAGAATTGGGATTATATGCAATAATTAAACGTCATACTCGTTGTTCAAAGACTTTTCAGTTTTCCAAAGGTTACACAATTTGTCTGTAATCTGGGACTGAAAAATCACTTTCTTCCCAATGATCAGTTTTCCTCTCTTGCATTCATCAATTCTGTTGAGAACATTAAAAGGATTCTAATCAAAGTATTAATAAATTAGAAAAACAAATGCATTTTACAAATGAGTAATCCTTAGAAGAGTTGAAATTTAAGATAGTTATTTCCTCTGCATAATGAAAATATATGTAAATGTATTTTGTGATCATTAGCATTTACTTATTTCAAATAAACTTTTAGTATGCTGACCTTGAAAACTTGGTAGAATTATAAAACAGAGAAAGGAAAGGATGTCCCAATTTAAGAAGAAATATGGGTTTTCCATTAGTACCAAGAGTCACTGAGGATGGCAATCCTAAAAAAATCCTGCATTGGGCTCAATCATCAACTTGACATTTTTAATTAAGCTAAGTTGACTTCATAGATTCAGTGATATAGAAACTAAAGTCAAGGAAATATTAAGATTCGTTGTTCTTGAAGCCTAGCTGGACCTCAAGTTAGAATTTATTGTTCAATTTTAGAACCTTATATTTCATTAAAATGAAAAACTAATTGCAATCAACATCAATTATATATCAATTACTTTTGCCATGTTATACAATTCAAAGTAGCATAGTATATTTTTGTGAAACCACTTATATTTAAGTTATATTTTAGTATTTAGTTGATTATCGAGTCACTGAAATATTAGATGCATGTAGCCTTTGGGAAAATAGTCTTTATAAAAGGGGATTGAGTTTTATCTGATTTACTCCATATTATTAATTTCATCATGTCACAGGTAATACCAGGCTTATTCCATGATGTAGACCTGGTCATGAAGAAACCATTTGATTCTAATGCAGAGATTCCGTCACTTTCAATAAAGCCTCTCAGTGTAGGTTTTGAATCTTTTGTCACCTTGAACCTGCACAAGCCCTTTTAACCTTCATTATAGTCTCTTTCATACACACACACACACACATGGCTTTGCTCAGCACAGTGCATGTCAATTATTGTCTGCGGTTCTCAACAATTTTAAGCTTTTTTCCTCTGGAATTCCTGGCATATCAAAGTGACCCTGCATATCCCCTCTCCTCTTTAAAATATTAACTGAACTATCCCCTTGTCTGTGTGCCTTTATCTTGACCGGCACACAGTTATACTAAAGTTCCCATGTGCAAGAATCAATTAAAAACATACATAGCAAAAGTCATACTTAAAGATTTCTTAATTGCCTTCAATCAAGAGTAGCCTAATTTGTCTAATACAACTTGGAATAGTACTTCATCTGCATACTCAAATTTGGAAGTCATTCAACTACACTAATTTTTAAAATGCAAAATTATAAGTAGATAATTGAGCATTCAAATGCATATTAATAGCAGAAAAATACTTAATGGCAAAAGGATGAGCCAGAAAGACCCAAAACACCAGTATTGATTTTTGTCTCATCTTGGGCTCAGGTGTCTAAACTCCAGAATCAATCAAGGGCATGCTTGTTCTCTTGTGAATTAAAACAATTGAATGGAAAGCCTTTGAATCTGACTCATTAAAAGTTCACAGAACTTTATGCATGAAAAGTACACTTGAATGTATTGGCACAGGAGCCCACTTCCTAAATATAACCCCAGTAGCAGACACCGAGAGAAACAATTAAGGCAGTCTACAGAATGGGAAAAGATCTTCACCAACTCCACATCAGACAGAGGTCTGATCTCCAAAATATACAAAGAACTCAAGAAATTGGTCATTAAAAGAACAAATAATTCAATAAAAAAATAGAGGATAGACCTAAACAGAGAACTCTCAACAGAGGAATCTAAAATGGCTGAGAGACATTTAAAGAAATGCTCAGCATCCTTAGTCATCAGAGAAATGCAAATCAAAACAACTCTGAGATCCCATCTTACACCTGCAAGAGTGGCCAAGATCAAAAATACTGGTGGCAAATTATGCTGGAGAGGTTCTGGGGAAAAGAGAACACTCCTGCATTACTGGTGGGAGTGCAAGGTGGTACACCCCTTTGGATATCAGTATGGCAACTTCTCAAAAAATTAGGAAACAACCTTCCTCAAGACCCAGTAATATCACTTGTGTATGTACCCAAAGGATACTCAATCGTACCACAAGGATATGTGCTCAACTATGTTCATTGCAGCTTTATTTGTTATAGTCAGAATCTGGAAACAACCTAAATGACAATCAATCGAATAATGAATAAGGAAAATGTGGTACATTTACACAATGGAGTACTACACAGCAGAAAAAAAATGACATTCGAGATTTGAAGGCAAATGGATGGAGCTAGAAAATATCATATTGAGTGATATAACCCAGACCCAGAAAGACAATTATCATTTGTACTCACACATATGTCACTTTTGAACATAAAGCAAAGAAATTCACAATCCTGGAGAACCTAGACAACAATGAGGACCCTAAGAGAGACATACATGAATCTAATCTACATCAAAGTAGAAAAAGACAAGATATTCTGAGTAAATTAAGAGCGTGGGGACTATGAGAGACAATAGAAAAGGAGTGGAGAAGATGAAAGCAGGGCAGAGAAAAATGTATAGCTCAATAAAATCAATTAAAAAATTATAAAGATAAAAAAGTTTACAGAACATTTTTTGGTCGCAAACCTTGTCCACTGTTTTTTAGTATCACATTGAATTTCCCCAGCAATGAATAGTAGCTCCATCACCACACCTTATGCTTTCTGATCCTGTGTTTAAATAACTTTCTATTCTGACTAAAAATAAGTAATTGATGTCAAACTGGAAACACACACACACACACTCTCACATGCATACATACATACATGCATACATATACAATGTATACTGTATATATATAAACATATCACATATGTGCATTATTCATATTTCTTATAGATTTTTTGTTGAGGTGGACTCAAAACAGAGTAACAAAACTTTTTAATACATTCTTTTATTTCAAACTGTGACATTAAATCAAGATCAATTTTTAAATAAATGTTTTGGACAGTAATCAAACTATTTTGTAAGTGTAAACAATTTGGCAATACATGATATTTGCCAGAGTTTACTCTTGTTTTACATAAGTTGCCCTAACTGAAAAGAAAAAAGAAAGAAAAAAAGTATATCTGAGTTCTCTAGCACATTCAATGTTATTTTGGTTCTGCCAAACTTCAGCTTAGTAAAGGTGGGGAAATCATTTCATATTTGCAAGTACCTAGGCTAACAACTAATCCATGACCTGATAAATGTGTTACTGTCAATGAAACAGTGTCAATGAACACGTCAAAAACTTATTCAACTTTATGTTAAGTATGGTAAAATGACAATGAAACCTTATAAGTACTGGAATTATATATCCCTTAAAAAACAATTGATGTTCAAGGCTGGATACAAGTTAGGAGACTACCACAATCATTTAGGCAACAGTTATCTGTGGTTATTGTTAGAATGTGCTGATGTGGTTGTAAGAGAACTGGGAAACCATTGCAGAAAACTACAACCAACAAATGCTAGTTTGTGGATTCCAGTACCAATAGATACATCTATGAAATACTCCTGTGTGCAAACCTCAGGGGATACTGTGCAAGAGGGAGCAGAAAATTTGTCAGAAGATCGATGACATTGTTGTGAGACTGTGCCTCCCAGTAACTGGATGCTACACCAATAAATTCATACCAAACTAACTGCCCAACCATGAGCTGAATAAAAATTATGCCAAAGAACATGACAAACTCCACAGAGAAAAGTCCACAGATCATCAATACACATAAAACTACACACAATTGAGAACAGCTGGGAGCAATAAAGGTTTGCAGTTCTTCGTGTTGACTGGAGGACTTGTGGGCTGTTCTCGCTAGAATCTGGCACCCTTATTCAGTCCAATAACAAGTAACCATCCCTGAAAACATGCATACAAGTAACATTATAAAGTCTCAACAGGTTATATTTAACAATAAGTTAAATATTAAAAATATTGGATATTGTTAGTGTGTGTGTGTATCCAAAAAATCAGTGAAAAAAAGGCAATTAATTTAAAGGAGAGCAGTGATGAGGTACATGGGAGGACTTGGGGGCAGAAAAGATAGGGGGATATCAGTAATTATTAATATCTCAACAATAAAAGAAATAGCTAAAACACTTGAATGGCAAAAATCAGTAAAACACACTCGTTTGCTGATACAGATGTTTTCCTGAAGGAGTGTTCAAAGTTTATCTTAAAAAAAAATGATTCTTGTAAAATTACAGACAGTAAACACAGTTTACTAAAACTAAACAAAAACTGGGATAGGGATAAAATTTAAAAGAGACATAACCTGAGCACTGTACTCAATGAGTTTACCCTTTTGAAGAAGAGGAGAAGAGAAAAAGCAGAGGAGAAGGATGATGAGAAGGAGCAAGTGGAGAAGGAAAAGGAGGAAGAAGAGGATGAGGAAGAAGAAAAAGAAGAAGAGGAGGAG
>NC_022009.1:95709406-95710946 GCF_000317375.1 Microtus ochrogaster | reverse complement strand
GGAGGAGGAGGAGGAGGAGGAAGAGGAGGAGGAGGAAAAACCACTTTATGAACTCAGAGCAATGTTAAGAAAAAGTTACTTGTATACATACTGGTTTAATGAAAATATAGCTTAGTACTTTTAAAGACAAGTCAAAATTATGGTCAGCTAACCTTTATTACCTAATATTTTAGTCATAATTTTTGTGTGTTTAATCTATATAAAGACCTTAAGCAGGCTTTCTGAACACCTGATTCTTTTAAGTCTGATAATCATGAAACTCTCAGGGTATATGTGTTGAAATTTCTTGAAAATCAAAGTTCCAGGTCATGACCTTGAATTCTAACTATGTATAAGTTTGTCTTCATTGCAGATCCACAGATGAGTTTAATTTGCAAAAGTATATCAAAATTTTAAATTTAGGATTTTTTCAAAAATTTTAAAAATGTTTGTGTTAACCTGCAGCAAATGCTTACTTAATAACGAATTTTTTGACACTCTATTTGGCATTTTAATGAGAGCTAATTCCAAATGTCGGAATGTGTCAATGAATCAAAACTTCCTACATCAGGGCTTCTGGTAAGAGTGCGAGCTGCTTGCCAGCCTTTCTCCCACACATCTTTACCACTCTCCATGACTGGCAGCTGATTAAAGGCACAGCGTGTGGCATAGAGCACCAGTGCCCTACTGGCTTTCATCTTTGGGTAACTACAGACTCAGGACTCCAGGCTTAGCCTGACAAAAGAAGAAAAAGCAAGAAAGATATACACACATTTCACTTACATGAGTGTATTTCTACACACCCAAAGATGGTGGTTTTGTCATGAATTTAGAAACTCTCCCAAAGTTCTTATTGATGATTCGTACAGGAACCTTTCTAGACTATCCTCTTCCAAAGTGATCTCCATAAATGTATTCAGCTTTCTGTTCACAGTCTCTACAACCTCCTTCAGCTTTGCACATCTATGTTTACCTTTGTCTTGAGTTCGTTGGCCTATAACTTACCTACTTTTTATTATTTGTCATGAAATATTCACTGGAACAGATTTCTCTTTGAACTTTCAACAGGGCTACCATTAACCCACACAGAACCTTTGCTCAAATGCTGAAAAGAATCACTTCGCCAAGACATTTTACTTAACTGCCATTTGTTGTACAGTTGTAATAAATACATAAATACACAGCAAAAAAAAAAAAACTTCCTACATAAATACAAGGAAATGTTTGGTATGCATCGCTGGAAACAGAGGACAAATGGCAACTGGTGTTTTCTATCACAGACTGAGTATAAGAATAAGCTGAACTTGCTCTAGAGCTGAGCTCCCATAAACAGCAACTTTTTTTTCACATAACTGTTTTTATCAAAATACAATATGGCTTATCAAGAAATTAACAGAAATAATAGATTAAACTATCAAAGTTTATGTAATAATTGAAGTTCTCGACTGAGCCATTGTGGGCTCTCTTTCCTGGGCAGATCCTATAGGGACATGATCTATTGGACATAACCAATTATCTGTGCTGTTACATCAAATAGTGTTCTGGATGGAGGTGGGTGGTC
>NC_022009.1:95694393-95709291 GCF_000317375.1 Microtus ochrogaster | reverse complement strand
AAAAAAAAACAGCAACTTTTTAAAGAAACTTTAGGGTTTCCATCCTGTTCAGATATTTACTTTGATGCCTTGTTTGGCTTTTCAGACTCCTTATTGTACATGTTACAGTTTGTGAACTTGATGGAAGTTTTCATTTATCTTTATCATATGTCCAAAATAGGATTATATTAAATAACATTAAATATAAAAAGTTTTAGGTCTTTTTTGTCTACTTTATGTACGTGAATGCACTGTTTCTCAATTCCTGTTAACTTAGGAAACGTCTTATTTTTACAGTTTAGTAAATTAGAATACTTTCACTTTGAAAACACAAGAAAATAATTTTGTTTTATTTGGTAGAAAACAAAACATTTTCATGAAATATTTTAACTTCAGTAATACAACTTTATAATTTTGCTATATGCCAAGCATTTATTAACAAAATCTTCTGAACAATATAGGTCTGTAACCTGTCCTTCAGGAAGAATTTCAGATAATTTATTGATTAATTGATGTCATTGATTTACTATGAAGTGTTGGACAGATGGTTTAACAGTTAAAAGCATTGCATACAGTTCTTGCAAAGGACCTGAGTTCAATTCCCAGCACACACATCTGGAAGTTCAGAGCCACCTATTACTCCAGAGTTTTAATTGGAACTCTGCTACAGTTGGGCCATTCCAGGCAAAGGGAGAAATCCTCATCAGATGTGATCGGGCTTCTCTTTTTAAGAAAGGAAGCAACATGATAAATACTGATAAATATCCATTAGTCATGGGCACAGTTTCACAAGATGTTCACTGTGTATAAGCATTTGGGTGCCGTACTTGATGGATAATTCAAATCCACAGGGCAGTGGCTGGATTACTGCACTATCTATCATCCATTGTATATAACTATTTCGGCTCATAATTTGGTTGCATGAACAATTTTTTTGTAAGAATGAAAGATGGCAGATGCTTTAGACACTGAGAAAGCAAAGGAAGAGCTGAAGAAGCATAGAGGAACAGGCCAAGCTCACACTGTATTACTTTCTTGAACAAAATATTAAAAAATATGAACACATTTGCATGAAGTTCTAAGGTCTCAGAACTTAAAGCTTTTTAAGGACAGATGTAAGATTAAGTCAGGGATGCTGAGTCTGTCATGAAGCATTAGCCATATGATAGATACGTATATGATCTAGTTCAAAGAGAAAAACTTTTAGCAAGAGAGACCTACACATTTTTTGTTAATTAATCCAGTTAATTTTATTCATAACCTATATATCATAGGTGTTAAAAGAAGCAAAGTGTATGGGACACTCATAATGCATTATTCAACTCTGTGGACTGTGAAATTAACAATTGTGAAATAAAAGCATGGGAAGATATGAGCCTATTTAAATTTGTCACTAGTGGGATTTACCACTTGTCATGTTTCCCATTGTCTACTTGCCTGTAGTTAACACATGGATTAATCACAGGGGCTCCTTGCCTGCCTTTAGAATGGGCTTGTGGCCCAACCTAGGATCTTATCACAAATTTGCTGAAATATGTTTTTACAGATAACTGATTAAGAACACAGAGTTTATTTTTTTTCCCCCTCATGGCCGTTCTTACAATTTTCATTTGGAGTTTAGGCATCTAAGAAGGTGGGACATAAGGGAGGCTGAGCTTGACTATGGTGGTACACACATACAGCTCTAAGACTTGGGCAGTAGAAATGAGAAGGTTTCATGTTCTTGACTGGCTGAGCTACACAATCTGCCTCAAGGAACAAAGGAAATACATAAAAATATCTCTGAGTTCTTTTGTGTGTTCACTATATAAAGACACATATACATAAAAATATCTCTGAGTTCTTTCATGTGTTTACTATATAAAGACACAGACAACATGATAGTCCCCAAAATAGGACAAAAACTTCCCCAGGACACGTCCATACATTTTGACTTTGGAATTCTTTTTCCTAGAACTACAGGCACTAATCTCTAACATTTATACGCTATTAAGTGAGTCAATGCTAATTTTATTGGGCACATAGATTTTTAACACTAAAATGGAAGACAATCACACCTCAATAGCCATTAGGTCATTCTTGGCATGCTAAGACACCTTTTACTAAAATGAAAAAAAAAAAAAGGATAGTCTGTAAGATTCAATTACGTATTTACTATAATTATAAGTTAAGTTAAAGCTAAGAGGGGAGTAACTTTTATACCTCAGTGCTCATTGAGCTTGTAGCCACTAAATAAAGACATAATGTCACAATGCATTAACAGACTCCAAGCCATTGATATTTTATTGGATTGGTACATTCCTAGGCTTTTTTCACTGGGACAGTTTGTTTATCTACACTAATTAAGAACACTAGTGAGGTTAACAAAGACATTATAAGTATTATATTAATAACCCCCATGAGTCACAAAATGTGTACTTTCTAAATATTTAATTTAGATATTTTTTAAAATATTTTGGGTGCTGGGGAAATGGCTCAGTTGATAAAGGCCATGCCTTTCAAACAGGAGAACCAGAGTTAAATCCTTGGAAACTCTGTGGAAAGACTGATAGTCATTTAGATCCATTTCTCTGCTTTATGTCACCTATAATCTGTCATTAACCTGTTTTCTACAGCCATTTGGAGATACCAACAGAAGTATATCATTATGGCCCTGCTCTGCAGACTTTGTGTCATTTGTTCTGGACTCTCATCCCTAGGGATTTCTCTGCAATGTCCATCACATGTATTTTTGTACAAGATTTTTTTCCTATCACAATTGAGTCCTGATGAGTGGAGACAAATTCATGTCAGGTAAACTACAATCTTGTCTTTAAAGTAAAAAAAAAAGCCCCGAATTTCTTATTGCCTTGTTTATTTATAGTACAAATTCCAGAAAACCAAAATATAGTTTAAAGATTAGTTTTCAGCCAGTTCACGGTATGCAATATTACCTTGACAAAGCAGAGCCATGTGAAGCAGTATCTGTCCAGAATGATCCAATAAGAAACAATTTCCTCTGCTGGAGCACTGGAGCAGGATCTTAGTGGTGATAATTAGCAGGTGTCACCAGCATACTTAGTAATAGTTCCCCAATATATATATATATATGTGTGTGTGTGTGTGTGTGTGTTTCTGATTGCATGATAAACAAACTTGTTTGCATATATCACCTACAAAGTCCATATGCTAGCCTTGATCTTGCAAAATGAAATACTGTGCTGATGTGGGAGGTAATGTATGCTGTGAATGTTTTATTGGTAATAAAGAAGCTGCTTTCAGCCAATGGCTTAACAGAACAAAGCCAGGCTGAAAGATATATATAGAGAGAGACAGTAGGCAGAGTCAGGGAGAAGCTATGTACTGCCACCAGGACAAATGCCTCCACTGAAGCCTGCTGAAACTTTGCTTGTAGGCCCCAACCTCATGCTGATGCATAGATTAATGGAGATGCTTTAGTTTAAGATATATGCTTTAGTTAGCAATATGCTTAAGTTATTGGCCAAATATAATTACAAATATTATAGTTTATGAGTTATCGTTTCAGGTCTAAGTGGCAGGGAAGGAACGGGCATCCTCCCCCAACAGTCTGCACTTGCATTCCTTGCATTGGGAAGGTGGAGGTAGGAAAACCAGGAGGCCAAGGCCAATTTCAGTTACATAGTGACTAATGAGAGTGAGGCTAGATTGGTCAATGTGTTTCTGTGTTGATCTCAAAAATATGAGAGAGGAATGCTGAGAGACACACACACAGACACACACACAAAGAGACAGAGACAAAGATAAAGTAATTCATTAAAAATATACCCATGTACTTGACCTACCTAGAGAGGATTGACAGCACTGGGAATGTCGGGTGACAGGAAGTATTCTCTTAACTCTTCTGTCCTCCCCAATGTGTTGTCTGAGCTACAGAATTCTGTGGGTTTAGCTCTTTGTGGCTCCCTAGATCATGAACTCTTCTCTTACTGCATGAGACTTGAAATATAAATGTTTATCTCTGAATGTTTGTAAATTAACCATAGCTCACTCTTAGTATCCATAAGAGGGAGATCAAACATAATTGTTGGACATTTAGGTGAACAATTTCTTAAACTTATTCTTTGTCTCTCTCTCCCTTCTTTTTCCTCTCTCCAAACAGTTATGTATATTTCTTCTTTTCCCCAACCATAGAATTCATATGTATATATTTAGAAATATTTGTGAATATATATATATACATTTCAAATAAGTGTATTATTTTATTTACTTCATTTCCCAGAAATACTTAGCATTTATTCACCTGGAATTCTTTTCTCAATCAAAGTTACCCTTGGATGTTACTCAACTTGTGATTTTTATGCTCATTCCCATCTCCTTTGTCTTATTTCTAGTTGTTTAAATGTATAAAAAGTTCTTCTACACATTTTCTTGGTTCCAAAATTTTTGCTACGTATAATGTTATTTAGTTTTCAACAAACAAACACATTTGTGTGCTATTTCACACAGTTATGTGACAGAAACACACACACATACACATATATATGTGTGTTTATATTTACACACACAAATATATTATTTATACATGCCTGTTCATGCATGATATAGCAGAAGTCTACTACTAAATCCAAAGTGGGCTTTACCTTTAGCAACCTGCAGAATCTTTTGCTCCCACATAACATCTAATTGTTCACTAGAATGTCGTAGTTGTCCTAGATGCAGATTTCTTTCTTCACCTTTTTATTTTTAATTCAAAGAACACAGTGGAATGGTGCTGGACTGGTGTCTATGCCTCTGTGGACAAAGGCATCTGTACTGAACGTATCCTAACAAGAACGAGAACTCCAGAGCTCACATAAAAAGCCCAACTTGACGGCATGCATTACCATTTGTAATTAGCTCTCTAAGGCAAAACAAATGGTGGAAAGAGAAAACTCAGTCAAGAGTTTTTAAGAGCAGCCTGACTGAAATATGCCATGTAATGGTAAATAGCAAATGTTAAATTTTGGGTTGCATGTGAAAGTAAGGCAGTATTTTCAGAAGCTGGTTCTCACCTTTCACATTGTTTGAAATGGGATCTTTCTTTTTCTATTTTTTCTTTTTATATTGACTTTATTGAGCTATACATCTTTCTCTGCTCTTCCCCCCCCCCGTCTCTCCCTTCCCCTTTGACCCTCTCCCATGGTCCCCATGCTCCCAATTTACTCAGGAGACCTTGTCTTTTACTACTTTCCATGTATATATCCAAAAAATGCTCAGTTGTACCACAAGGATATGTGCTCAACTATGCTCATAACAGCGTTATTTGTCATATCTAGAACCTGGAAACAACTTAAATGCCCCTCGACCGAAGAATGAATTAGAAAAATGTTGTACATTTACACAATGGAGTACTACACAGCAGAAAAAGAAATGAGATTTTGAAATTTTCAGGCAAAATGATGGAGCTAGAAAACATCATATTGAGTGAGGTAACCCAGACCCAGAAAGACAATTATAATATGTACTCACTCATAAGTGGTTTTTAAACATAAATCAAGAGGAAAACCAGCTCTTTCTGTTTTACACAGCACATGCTAGGCTAGCTAAACAAGAATGCACAACTTTCTTTTTAACATAACGTCACTTCATCACTGTGCTCACAGCTCACATACAGATAGATCCATAAGGCATTTTCCCTAATTAAAATACATTAAGTGCTAGACCCTAATTTTTATTTAACATTTCTAAAGGATTCAGTTGTGTAATAGTAACAATAGTTGGAGTAAAACTTTGTGCTGGGAGGCAAAAAAAAAAAAATAGAAAACAGGAGTCTAATTATATTTTTATAGGATATCCTCTGAATTATTAAACTCTCCAATGTGTATTATGTCATTTAAGAGGTTGTTTGCTATTTATATAACATATGTATATTTAGTTGATGAGGAAAGAAATTATTTTATTATGCAACATATGTTAAACAAGTACAACTATGCATGGGCATATTTGTGAGCATGAGATCATAATTATTAAAAATTGGAAGGCAGAATATTTTCTTTTTTTCTTGCATTCTGTGTATTGGAGAAGTGACCTCACCAGTCATGAGAGGTTAAAAAAAATAGTGCAAGGAGAGTTGTGAGTCTCTCAGAGAATGTAATAGCAAAGTATAAATTAGTCTGAAAGTTCAAGGGTGTGTTTTCTGAGGAAATGCGGGGTGACTGCGGGTTGCCTGATCTGGGAAAAAGAAGGATATTGTTTCAGGAAATTATCAAACAAAGTCCCTGGGAGGTCGTGACCTGCTGTCCTGGAGGAAGTAAATATCAGCAGAGGGGCAATTTGGAGCAAGGGGAAAAAAAGCACGTTGATTCTAGATATGGAAGTAGGATTCAGACAAGGTCCGGCCTTACAGACAGAGAAAGAATTTAGCTGTTATCTTGAGAACAAAGGGGACTTTTTGAAGGGCTAAAAGCCTGATACAGCAATTGAGATAGTTTTCAAGTGATACACTGGTATGCTTCTTGCAAAGAGGTTTAAAGGGATAAGATTTTTTTTTTTTGCTAGTAAAACAGGGTGAGACAAAATAGAGCAAAATGAAAGTAGAGTTTATTTTCAGATATACTTTTTTTTGTCCCCATTCCAATCAATGTTTGTATCTATAGACCAAGAAACATTTTGAACAAATTACAGAGTTTGTATATGGTATGAGCTTATGACTTTCATTTGTTTTATTGTAACTATATATAAGTCAAATGGCTCTAATTTAAGAAGTTACCCTTGCAATCTTTTGGACTAATTAATGAAGCATTTATATTGACTTTGCACTTTTGTTGCTCAGCTTTTATCACTTACACATTCCTGTAATACTATGTCATTTTAATATCCAAAATAAATTTTGCAACTCAAATAAAATTATAGCTTCTGCAATTAAACACATAGGAATTAGAGGAAACGAAAATCACACAAATTCCATACTATAAATATTGTGGATATTAAGTAATAAAATTAGGAATCATGGAGGAAATCATAAAAATAGGTTTTTATTTTATTAATTTTATTTAGTAGCTCTCTGAGTGAGGAATGACTTTAAATATATTTGACACAAGAATTTCATAGTTATTTACCTGCTCATAAATACTTTTACTCTAAGACGGCCTCTAAGAAGCTGTGAATTCACATTGAATTTATAAATCCTATTTTATCCCATATTTACTTTTATAAAAGAGGATTTAAGAGGCTTTAGATTCAGTATATGCTGTGCTTTAAGAAGGTACAAAACTATTATTCAGATTTTCAAATACAGCTCAGTGTTCATGCCTGTAATCACAGAACTGTGGAGACTGAGGCAGAAGGATTATCTGTCACAAGTTTAAGGTTAGCGTGAGATAGATAGCAAGGTTGTATAGCCAAATCTAACAATGAGTGGTTTTCTTTTGCATCCATACTTTCAAGGTTTGTAAATGCACACTCATAACAGCTGTGGTTGCTTGCACAGGAACAAGCTAGTAAATTTCCTAGTGTAGATGGGGCCGGTATTCCCCAGGCCCTAATTCTAACTGAGAAACTATGGGCAGTTGATGGCTCCTGGGGGAGGAGAGTCAATTTTCCTCAGAGTTGCCTATGCTTCGATGGATAGCCCATAGGCCATGAAGGACATGAAACTGGAAGAAGCCATGGTCAGGTGTCTGGGAGGGGTTTAAGGAGAAGAGTGGAGGATGGACATATTCAAGACACATTGCATGTATTTTTGATTTCTCAATGATTATAATAATGTATTAAAAAACAAAGGACGATTTTTTATTATTATAAATAAAATTTATCCATTTATTTTACATTCCAAACACCGTTTCCCTTTCTTCCTCTCTTCCCATTCCGTCCTTCAATCTTTGTCCCTCCTGGGACAAATCCACTCTTCCATTTTTGTTCAAAAATGGCAATCCTCCCTTGGGCGTCAACAAGACATGACATATCAAATTGAGGAAGAAATAAACTCCTCCCCTTGTTTTAAGCCTGGCTGAGGCAACCCAGAATGAGGAATAGTCTCCTAAAAAGTGTTAAGAACAGGCCCTCCTCCCACCACTAGAAGTCACACAAGTAGAGAACCTAGGTCCATCCATGAAGACTCCCTAGCTGTCAGTCCAGAGTCTGGGAGCTCCTATGAGCCCAGATTAGTTGTTTCTGTGGGTTAAGTACATTGTTCTCTAGCTACTAATATAAAGTTTGCCTAGTTATCATACTCAGAAGCTTGTGCCTCAGGCTAGTCCTCTTTTACCCCTGTGATGGCTATCACTGTATCAGTCAGGCTTCTTCAATTTTCCTCTTTCCTCACATCCTATGTCATACCAAAGTCCTGAAACCTTGCCTTCAGTACCAGAAACACTACTCCCATCAAACACAGGGCTTAATTTCAGCTATCACAAGTTATTCATTTTGGGAGGGAGGGGATAACTGTATATAAAAATTGATATAAATTTGCAATATTCAGCATAAAACCATCACTATATGAGAAGAAGATAAGAAACCCTATGGTAGTGCTATCAGTTGAAACACAACTGTAAAGCTGCAATCAGCTCAACAACTAGGAAGACCTACACCTGCTTATTCTGCCTTGACGTCTCAGCTGTTTATCCTTTATATTCCTATAAACAACATCTGAAACAAATCAATTTATAACAGGAGAAATTATGCTCTGTACGCTTTAGATCTATATAGATCTATATTGAGGCAGAGTGACATCATAGAAGTGCATGGAGAGGCTGCTGCTCTTTCTGAGAATTGGAAAGCAAAAGGAGGAACAAAAAGAATCTGGATCTCAGTACCATCTTCAGAAACACACCGTAGGTGCTCTGTCCTGTGGCATGACTTTCTGTAATGAGACTATAGATTTAAACCTTTAATGTATGGCGCTCAAGAAGAGGTGCATACTCCTTTGTATTCCAATAACAAACAGTGGAGGGATTGTTGATTTCATGAATACTTCATGAATGGATCATAAGGAATGATGTGATACTTGTTCATAAGAAGAGTTTGGTTTTTTTTTAATTGTCATGTTAGTAAGAGTCACCTAGAAGAAGTCACTCTGTCACCCAGGAAGTTTCTTTTTTGTGTCATCATTGACTAGGAATTAAGTAGGTTGTCTGCATTTCAGGTACAAGTAAAAAATGTATTTTTGTTTGGTTTTGTTTTTTAGTACTCTCTTACCCAAAAGTTGAACAGAATACGTGTTGTGAAGGATATGTAGTACAGGAATTCTAAACAGTTTTTATAAATATTTGCAATATAATATAAGATTGCTTTAATTCCCTCTTTGCTGTACAGAAATTGGACTGAGTTCTAAATTGAAATAAACTTTGAGGAAATTAGGGTAATTGCTGAAAATACTTTTTAGTTTGTGAACTGGCATATGGCATGCCATCTTTTCCTTTCAACCTGTGCTCACATTATGATCAAATTTGATATGTCTGAAAAAGCAGGACAATAAAAGGGAGTATCAAAACACCATATCAAAAATCATGTATACTACTGATTTGGGAGATTTTTAAAAAATGATAAGCAAAAATGTAAAGGAATTCCCCTTCAAATTAAACAGGTGTTTACCCTGCTCAAACCATTGTAGGATTTTGGATAAAAATCTCATCACTCCAAACTGAGATGATCTAGTTTGTGTAACAAAAGACAGGGTAAGAAACTTAACCTTTACAAAGATGAAATCTAAAAATTTAAAACCTCATTCCCACTTACATTATATTGAATAGAATTACACCATAGGTCCACAATAAGCAGTGTTCACTTGGAAAGACCTGTGTCCTGCTAGAATCCTTATTCTTAGAGAAATGAGAATTTGAGTGCATTTAGAGAGAATTGTATCTCTTTAGCAGGACATGGAACTATCAAATTCATGCCTGTTCCACACCTTTCTATCTGTAACTCCGACCACTTGAGCCAAAGCTGAGGAAGCTTCTGCAAGCATCTATGACAATAGGAAAAATGGAATGACACAGTGGTGTGGTTATGTGGAAATTTAAGAACTCCTCTCCCACTACGATTCTGTTACATACGTTAGGTAGCCCATTGTGCTTCCTGCCATGTGCTAAATAACCGCTATGATTCTTGTTCATGTCAGTTAAACATTTTTTTTAAAATAGTAAAACCCACATGCTTCATTGCTTCACATTTCAAGTTTTTTAAAAAAATTAATAATATCTCTGTATATATACATAAAAATATGTGATATAATATTATATATATGTAATCTTTTGAACTCCCAAATAATTTGAAGAAAGTTATTATTCATAACCTTTCAATAACTTCTGAAAACTTAATTTCTCTCCTCCACAAATGGCTTATTTTGACAGTTTCTTGACATAATAATAAATAGAAGTATTCCAGAAGGCAAGAAAATCAGTGAATCACGATCATTACTAAAATAGGTAAAATAAAAGAATAATTGAGTACAATTTTAGCTGTAATTAAAAGAAAAACTTGGGCTTAGATTTTGGGAAAAATGATAGTTTATTTAAACTTTTAGGGTCTGAGGCTAAGAATCATTTTATGATAAAGCCTTCATAAGGTACAGTGGATAGAATTGTGACATGAAAACAGTGTTTTCTAATAGACCTGTTTTAGATTCTAAACTCTACGCTCATTTGGGGAATGGAGAAATGGCTCAGTGGTTAAGACACCGAATTATCTTCCACAGAACATTGGTTCTTTTGCCAGAAAACATATGATAGTGTGTAACTATCTGTATCTCCTGTTCCATGGGACCTGATACCCTATTCTGGATTCTATGGTCTCCAAGCATGAACATGACAGACAGAAATACATGCAAAAATTTAAAACTTTATAAAGTTATAAAAAAGCTTAGGTTCATTTTAAATAAGCAAATGATATCATCATTGTATATTAATTCAAAATATTTGATATCATTCTTTTGATAGATTTTTGCAGGCTTAAGTTGAAGGAAAACATTTTGGCTGACTTTACACTGAGTATAATGTGTTTATTTTATTTCTGTATCTGTTTGTGTGTGTGCATGCAAAGGGACATGATTGCTGCTGTCTGAGGAGATCAGAAGGCAACAGTGGATTTCCTAACCTGGAGCTAAAGGCAGTTGTGAGATACTCAGCATAGTGCTTTGAACTGGACTCCAATCCTCTGCAAGAACAACAAGCATTCTTATTCACTAAGCCATCTCTCTGTCCTCATCTCTGAATATTTAAAAATCAATGAATTCTTAATGAGCTGATTAGATACTTGTAGCGAAAGCACTTAGCTTTTAGAAAATTAATAAGGAAACCAATAATAATGTGTGACTTTCTTAAACCTGAAAAGATCAAATAGCTCAGAACACAAGTTAACAAGGAAATGTGAACTTTTATGAACCAAGAATACACAGTTCACTTCTCCTGTAGAGAAACAAGTACACACCACAAAATAATCCTAGCAATTTCCTTAAAATTCAGTTAATGATATAGAGATAATAAAACACTCATGGAATTCAAAATTGTTTTTGAAAATCTTTTCCAGTCTTTCCATTACATCGACTTTAAGCATAACGAAATTTTCAACATCAATTAACTTTTGTTTTTCCTTTTTCACTGAAGGAACTTGTTAATTTCACTGCTCTCTACAGATGTATGAAAGTATAATAAGGATAGACTTGTAAAAGCTGAATCACAGTGTCGTGATGTGGGATTTCCCTCTCTATGCTGAGATTACCATTAATGAATAAAGAAACTACTTAGGACCTATAGCAAGGTAGAACTTAGGTAGGCAGGGAAAACTAAACTGAATGCTGGGAGAAAAAAAAGGCAGAGTCAGAGAGAGACGCCATGTAGCCCCACCTGAGACCAGAAGCTGGAACTTTAGCCTGTAAACTACAGCCACGTGGTGATGTACAAATTAATAGAAATGGGTTAAATTCATATGTAATAGTTAGCCAATAGGAAGCAAGAGCTAATGGGCCACACAGTGATTTAATTAGTACAGTTTCTGTGTGATTATTTCAGGGCTGAGTAGCCAGGAACAAACAGGAAGCCTCCTTACTACTGTGTGAAACTTGAAATTTACCACCCACCTTCTCTTCCCTGCCATTGTGTCTTCCAAAGCAGTCATATTAGGCAAGACAAGAACATTAGACATCTGGGTTCAAAGGGATACAGGTGGGGGAAAGGGACACGCCCACCCCTGAGTCCTAGGAGGAGCTGATTGTACTGCAGGTCTCAGAAAGGGATGTGGCTTGCAGCTGGCTGCAGAAAAGCACATCCATCATAGATAGGGAAATTGCTTGTGTTGGGTGGTCTCTGATCTACTCTGAAGAAGGTCCTTGAATACTGGATCCAGAAAGGGTCCAAGCAGAGTCAAGGGATGTGACTGATCTTTAGGGCACTGTCAGGGAACCTATCCATGGCTCTGCCCATAAAACACTCAATGCATGTATCTTGGGCTCACCCTTCTGTAGTGTCTAAATTGTATTTCTATTGTTCATACTTGAATCCTTAGTACAATGGCCGGCAACTAAAGGGTAGGGTCATGGAGAGAAAGGAGACAGAGTCAAATGTATAGCTGGAAGTAGAAATGTCAGATGAGCTTGGCACCTTCTGAGAACCTCCGCTTGCTGACTGTGGGAACTTGAGTTCATGTAGAAAATGACCTCACTCTTCTCTGCCATTTGAACACTGTCAATGGAGAGCCTCACCTTGCCAAGTGCACCTGCTCAGTCAGGGCCACAGCATCTCGGCACAGGTGCTGAAGACGAAGTAAGACCTGTGTGTATATGGCACCTGCTTCTAACTGATCCAGGCCAAAGATGCTAGCTGAGGCATGCTTTTGATCTGCCCCAGGTGTCATGAGCCTATAGCTTCCCTAGGGTTGTAGATGATCCAGTTCAGGAGATTGACTTTAGAGTTTATGCATTAGTAGTCAGCCTAGGACGTCATTTTAGGAAGAGTTCTTTCTGCAGCTTGTAACCAGTTTGCAAATATTCGCTTGCATCATGACTTGCTCCTAGGAGTGTTTACTTCCAGTTCTGGCCTGTGGCTAAATTTCAATGTTCACACCTCATGAGTAACAAGACAATTATTCTGTCAGCTTCACTATCATAAAATGTATTTGATTAGGAGACTGAATGTTTTCTAAGCTCACAACTCCGCTGTTTAAGTGATACATTAAGGCTTTAATGTCTCAACTCCTAGCAATGCCAAACTTACCTCATTTCAATTCTCCCTTCCCCTCAAGGTGCATTTGTCCTATTACTTTATTTAAGCAGTAAGTCTGTGAAATAAAATACATGAAGTCCACAAACCAATAGCAGAAATGACTGTTCTTTCTGCTAAAGGAATTCCTCACAGGTTAGATATTCAAATACCATTATTTTAACATTGTGCACATTGGCTACAAAATAATATTCCATATGAATTTTTGAACAGTTGGTGCCAAATACTGAGCATAATTAGTAAATTCTATTGTCAGACAGGAAAGACCTACACACTAAATGGGTAATTTTTGCAGTAAGAAGGCATGCAAGATATTAGTTTTATTTAAAATTAAAATATAAGTACATCATGTCCCTATTCCCTTTAGGTTTTCTCCAACCCTTCTTACTCATACATCCTTTATCTTATTGAAATTCATAGTACCTATTTATTTCATTGACATATACTATGATATGAGTGTATGTATGATCTACATTATAATTATTATATGAGTAAGAATAATATATATTCATATATTATATAAATTATTCCTAAAATATAAAATACAGCCTACTCAGACTTGCTTGCATGTTTTCAGAGAGGACTATTTGATATTGAATAATCAACTGGTGTGGTCTTTCCACTTTCAGCATTCCGTTGTTTTCTGTCGTTGTTGGTCTATGGTTGATTGAGGCCCCATGAGATTTCATTCCTTTTCACTGTTAGCATTTATATTGCTGTCATGCTTTTTCTGATTTTTTTTTTTTTATGCAGCCATGGTGATGAGACTTGATGAGCACAGGTTCTCAGACTTTTCCAGGAGACACTATATTACATCAAAGTTTCTGTTCCTATGGCTCAACCCTGTCTTCTTTTGGGATTGCAGAGCATAGATGTCGGAGCTGTGTTATAGATGTATTATTGAGGCTGGGCTCTGCACAGTCAATTATTATCCACATTTTAATCAGACCTCACTCAAACTTGAAAGTCTTCCCTTTTAGTAGTAGCTTTCATGTCACTAGAAGTTGCTTCCAAGATAGGGAAGCAACTAAGAGTCCCAACCAGCCATGATATCTGTGAACTACAATGACTGGCAAAACAATGTATCTCTAAGGGTATATAGTAGCACACATACCTTGTTGATCATCAAAATCTCTCTAGTCAAGGCATGTTCAACAGGAGAAAAATTTTATCTAGTACTGGAAACCTAGTCAACTACTCAGGAGTCATGGAGTCATAGCTCTTGGAAGAGAACCTCTGACCACTATTTTAAGAAGCCAGCATAATTTCTAATTTACACCCTAAATATTTATCTATATGTCCAAGTTAAATATAGACCGCACCTCTCACCAAGGAAACTTCTATTGTCATCAAAAGGAGACCATAACAAAAAACTCCAACTAACTTTGTGTGTTTTATACTGAGGTATAGAGATGTCTAAGTGATTAAGATCTTACCAAGGAGATGAATTCAGGAAACTTCCTATATTACTCTCCACCTTAATTTTTAATATAAGATCTATTGGTGAACTTGTAACAATCTCTTTTACTACACTATATTGTCTAGTTATTGTGTTCTATCATACCCACTCTCTCTACTACCTCCAGAGCAAATATTACAGGTATACAAATACACCCAAATTTTTATATGATTGCTGGGAATGTATACATTCACACACAGAGAGAGACACTTATGGAATAGATAATTGAGATAATACACACCAATAAAAATGTGAACCTTTCCTTACCTGGTGTATATTCATGCTCATTTTTTTTGTCATAAATGTACA
>NC_022009.1:95685884-95692639 GCF_000317375.1 Microtus ochrogaster | reverse complement strand
AACATTCTCATCAGCAAAACTCCCATTTGTTTTAGCTTTAATAGATTTAATAAAAGATATGTCTCTAGCAGTTTGTGTTTCATAAAAAAAAAGATCTGGAGAACATAGACATACATACAAATATTATATACATATAAGTGTAGGCCATTGATTTATGCACCACTACAAAAATTGAAAGCCACAGATAACTTAATAATTATTAGTCTAAATGCATTTCTTTATCAATATACTATCTTAGAGGCTAGGTGACTTAAAGATAGCTATTAATGGTGAGGTTTATGATATCACACAATTCTATTATTGCAAACAGAATTATGAATAGTATTCTGTGCACCTCAACCATAAGTGGAGGGAAAGTGACAGGATCCCTAAAACCCAGGGACAAAGATTATTTGGATATCCTGTTCATTCAATCTTACTCATTTGCAAAAATTTTCTGTTAAGTTACTGTGTATAGATATGCATTCAAATTCTAGAAGAGTTGTTTACGCTGAAGAAACTCCTTTTTTAACCTGTTCCAGAGAAAAATTATTTGAATGATGTCATACACAAGCAGAATAAATGCAAGTGTAGTACTTTGACCTGCTAAACAAAAATATGCCTATATTTACATGTGTAAATACACACTGTCATGTTTTTATTTTGAGTGAGTGTAACACTTAGGAAACAGAGTTGGTATTAATAAAAAAGGCATAAATATAACTTCAGTTATGGTGATTTCATTTCCAACTTCCTCAGAGTAGCATACATCTTCTGTGAAAAAAATAACAATTTGGATTTATCTTGAATATTTTTTCCAATTATAGGAGTCTTGCTTATAATTCAAGGGCAGATTTAGGGCTTATTTCCGAAGAAACAGGTGAGGCCTCTCAGATAGGTTCTGAGAAGATGAGAAGCATGGTGATAGCTGACACAGGAAAGGGTGAGAAGCAAATGTGCACAGCTGAAGAAATTCAACAGGGCTCATTTGCCCCCCAAGTATCTTCTCATTAATGCTTGGTATCGTAGCTTGAATCACTGTTATTAAAGCCATAAGTTTTTCCTAAAACATTATTTCAAGTAGACTTGTGTAAAAAAATATTGTTGTAGTATACACAATTCAATAATAGCTACAATAATATGACAATAATAGGCCATCTGCTTGGTATTTTGCAAGTACTTCCCAATGCATTGTTTATCCAACCTCTTTTCTGTCTTTCAGTGTCATCACTCTCTATATGAATGTTATTTCTTAATTTTTTCTAAAGAAATATTAAGGCTAAGGAGGAAACTCAGTGAAAATGTGTGTTTTCTATACAAACATGAGGAGCTCAATTTGGATATCCAACATCCTCATCTCAAAAACAAACAAAAGAAAAACTGCATATGACTGTGACTCCAGTACTTGGAATGGTGGATGTAGAGATAGGAAGGCTTCTGTCCAGCCAGGGTAGCCAAAGTATGCTGAACTTCACATTTAATAAGAGATCCAGCTTGAAGATCATAGGACAGAGGCTTATGGAGCATGGTGCCCCCAAAAATCTTCTCATGTGTTTATGAATATACTTGCGTACACATGGATGCAGCTCTCTCTCTCTCTCTCTCTCTCTCTCTCTCTCTCACACACACACACACACACACACACACACACACACACTCACACAAGCACATACATAAAGAGTAATCAGGAGGAAACTTTCATACATGTCAACTACAGTTTATGTCCACACAGCTCAGCCCTGATAAATTACAGTTCTACTCACAGCCTCTCTTCCTTGTAAATATACCAGTTAAGTTTGCAGATTTTATCTAGGTGTCCATGAATATCATCTGAATATACACTTACTTTACTCAAGAGTTAAATCTGACTGTTGAGGCCCACCGTGCTTTGGGTATTTAAGAGTTCATTTTCTTTACCCTGAGCCTGACACTGTTTTTGGCTTTCACATCTCATACTCAGGAAAATCAAGCATATAACCGTCAGTTTAATATGTCAAGAAATTTGCGCCCCTTTACCAAGGCTACCACACATCAACAGCTCTTGTGTCAGCTTCCATTTCCACACCTAACATCTGAAAACGTATTGCAGTCTTTATTGCTACCATAATCTAAATTATATCATTTCTAACTTGATGGATGCAGTGACTTCAAGTTTCTGCTGTCCTCACACAGCTTTCCTTCCTGTGAATTACTGTCACTCCATCTATAATCAGATTGATCCTTTTAAACATGGTTCAGTAAGTCACTTCTGTCTTCAACTGCTTTTCACAAATTAATGGTGTTTAAACAAAAGGACAGGGTTTCACACTTGCTTGATGAGGCCAGCATGTGTTCAGCACCTGGCTCCTGCCAGGCCTGAGAAATTTGGGCAGTTCACACCCTACTAAATGGGCCTTTTCTCTCTTCTTTTCCAGTTTTTTTTCGTTGTATACTTGTGTCTTCTTTCTATAAACCTTGGGAGCCTGTCCTAGAAGTAACTCTGTAGACCAGTCTGGCCTCAAACTCAATGAGATCCACCAAGTGCTGGGATTAAAGGCGGGCACCACCACTTCCCAGCCATATCCATACTTTTAAAGAAAAAAAGAAGTATAAAAACCCACGCTGATATGAAGACATAGTAAGCAGCAGCTGGGAAGAAAACTGCAGAATAAACTGTCTTACTGCTCTTGCAGAAGACCCTCCCACCAGACACATGGTGGCTTGCAACTGCAAATAACTCTAATTCCCAGGAATCTGACACCTTCTTCTGATTTCTATGGGCACCAGACATATTGACAGTGCACAGAAATGCAAGCACATAAACATTTATACACATAAAAGTAAATATTTTTATAATAAATTAAGTGATATCATTAAGTTCATGTACTCAAATAGAAGGTCTATTTGCTAGGTAAATGTATAACTAATAAAGCAAGTAGTGATTACTATTTCCACTGTTTCCAATTAATAATTAAATAATAAGGGCATCTAAGGAAATGTCAACTTTACTTATTTGAGGAAGAAAAGAAGTATTTATGATCAAGGGGTTCCAGGTGACCAGAAAACATCAAAACACCAGCACAGGTTTAAGGTTACTATTGCTATTGCACCACAAACTACAAAGCTGTTCAGTTAAACTAACATCAATGTGTTACCTTAATGTTTTAGAGTTCAGGAGGCTGCTATGGGTTTCAGAGGGCAATACTAAGATGTTAGCAGGGTTGGAATCCTTTCTAAATATCCACAGAACTCTCAGTTTTCAAGTTCTAGAGATACCATTGCTCCTTGCCATAAAGATGACTCTTTAGTCCCCAGAACAGAGAATCTAATAGTTTTCCCACCTCATTCCTTCTCCCTTTTGAATATTTCTGAGTTTTAATAAATGTTCTGGGCTGGCTGCTAATAACAGTAGTCAGTTTCACTTTCATAATATCAATTGATTATCAAAATTATTTTTATCTGAAATATTAATTGTCCTTTGAAAAATAATATACCATATTTCAAGATTTTAAATACTGATGCCATTGTTTAGCTAGTGTTTTGTGTGATGCATCATATTTTATTTTATTCAGTGTCAATTAATAAACAAGTCTGGCTTTAATATTAAAATAAAATCAATTTCCTGCACAGATTGATCATTCAGCCACCATCTCAAAGGCAGTGGTCTCCCAGGATCAACAATCAGTAAGGCATCAAAATCAAAGCATTTTTAATCAACAACATTCAGAGATGACCGAGATGTAAATTTACTGTGGTAAGCGTATGTGGTCATCTAGAGATATCAACCAATGCAATTTGAATATCCCAAAGCAATTTATTTAAGAATCTTATAGGGAAAACAGTTCTTCATCAGAGAATATAAATTTATGGAGATTACTACTATGAATTAACGAATTAATCCAATGCAGTAATTATTTATGTGTTCTCAAACTTTTGCCTTGTGTCCACTAAGCAGTCTGATTAGGGAGAGACTCTAGCTGTACCTGTTCTCCGACATTCCTGGGCTCTCTTGCAGTTTAAAGGATCATTTCCCAGTAGTCACTCTTCTACCCCACCTCCCCCACACACATAGACGTCAAAGAATAAAAGAAAAAAAATATTATTTATTGGCTAATTTTTTGCCATTCTGACTTAACTTTAACTCAACTTGAGGCTCACAGCTATCATACTCTTATTTTTAGTAATTATGTATCAAGTTTTCTCAATACTTTTTCATTTCATTTGTTTGTTTCTTATTTAATTCTCTTTAAGACAGTAACAGCACAAAGTGAATTTAAAGGCCCAGCAAGGTGCATGACACTAGTAAGTGGGAACTAAGAGCGCACCACAAATAATGAATACCTCTGCTGGCTTGTGTAGCTGCCAGGGATGGTGCTGATGCTGCATGGGGTGAATACACAATGGGATTTATTAATCACTGCAATCTGACTCAAGCATTTATTTGGGAGCAATGTCAAAACAGGAGGAAATACATAACCAAGTAGGCAGTTTCTGATATGACTTCCAAATGCAAGGATAATAACATTATTACTAAAATCTGACCATGCAATAGGATTAATACATATTGTTCAGGTATGCCTGTGGTATAGGTTTTGCTGCTTTAATATGTTATTTTATGCTTCAAAATAAATTGAAAAATATGATTTAAGAAACTATTTTCATTTCTGTTTTCTCAGCAGGATTTTAAATAATTTATGACTTTAGTTATATTTGTTTTGAAAGTGAAATCTACTGCCCAATATAGCCTTTATGCCATTCTTTGTTTCCATGGTTTTTATTTTAATGTCACACATAAACAAAAGTCTATAAATCCTGCAGTCACTTTGCCAACTCAGCAATATTTTGTTAGCACTTATGCTTCTTTCTTTTTATTTCCATGTGGGGATTTTTACAATTTCTAAAACCTGAGGAAGGTTTTGAAGTCATTGTGAGGCTTTGGGGTTTAAATAGGGAGGTGGACACAAATACCAGCAAGGCAGTTTTGTATACAAATAGTAACAGAGGCAATTTTATGGAGAAAAGAGAGAGGTAGAAGGCAGTATGATGGGAGGCAGCCAGGGTAAGGAGTGAGGACGATACCCTTTGCTAAAGCATATTAAAATGTCTAGGTTGAGTTCCATTTAACAGGTGAAGAATTAGGCACAGGGATGACTTAGTTTTAAAAAGTCTAATTAAACATCAGTCATAAAAATTATCTCCACTCTACAGAATCTGAATCCTTGTGTGTGAAAGAGAACACTGTCTAACATAAAATAACAGGTTAAGGCCAGTGTGCTTGTTCTGGTTTTCATGTATTTTGCATCCTAGACTAGAGCTGTTTAGAGAAGATTTTCCTCTGAATATTTTAGAGTGGAGTACACCCTTTGATCACATCATCAAATTTCTTCAGGTCATTCCAGAAGCAAAATCAGCAGTAAACCTTAAAGAAATGTAAGAATCATAAAGGCAAAGGTTGAGGCAGAGTAGTTGATTTTGCTACCTGCACCAATACATAAATAGTAGAAGATAATGTAAGAATAAGCATTTTGATATAAAATACAAATCTCACCTCAGAGGGAATAAAATAGTTTGCTCTTGAAATACAAGCCAACATGGATTAAAATTAAATCAAACAACATGTTCCAAAGTGAAAAGAGTTTAATTTGGTTTTATACTTATATAAACAAAAATAAGATAAAATGAAACAGAAATAGGGCTTTGTCAAATACATTTATGAAGACATCAAGTATATAATTTTTTTAACTACTTAGGGCACATATGCTATAGGTTCACGCACTATTGTTGACTTTTGATTTGGTAAAAGTTAGAGTTCTGTTAAATCAATATTTACCTCAACAGGAAAATCTAATATGTACCTTGGACAATAAATTATCACCAAACATTGACCCCTCTGGCCTCCCTGTGAATCTGTGCACACAGATATAGACACAGAGAGAATAGGGACAGAGAGAAAAACACACACTCACATTCTGAGAGAGAAATAGAGAGAAGAGAGAGAGAGAGAGAGAGAGAGAGAGAGAGAGAGAGAGAGAATGAAAATTGTCTGCTCAAAGACTTTGCTTTATATTACCCATATGTCATGAAAACTGAACCCACCCTGACCTTGGGACTATTTTAACTGGGCATATTTACTTCCATACTTTTGGTTTACAGTATAGCTACATCATTAGGATATCACAAGGGCTTGCCAACAGAATTCCTGAAGAGCCACCATATCAACTATCTTAGAAACCCCAGCTTATTCACAAGTATCCTTATTTTGAATTATGCTTTTAACATGTCAAGATTGGCTCCTGGAAATCAAGCATCTGTGGCAGTTTAAATAAAAGTTTCTATCATAGGTCCATAAAGTGTAGCACTATTAGATGTGTGGCCTTGTTGGAATAGGTAGGGCCTCACTAGAGGTTGTGTGTCACTGGTGTGGGGGTTTCTTTGAGCGATGGAACCAGGCTGTGTCTCTATACTACCTGCCTTATACAGAACACTAGGTTACCACTCCAGCCCCATGTCTGCCTATGTGGTGCTATGTTTCCAACAATGATGATAATGGACTAAAGCTCTAAAATGTACACAGCTACAGTTAAATGCATTTCTTTATAAGAGTTGCTCTGGTCTTGGTGTTTCTTCACAATAATAGAATGTTGAATTAGGAGCGGCAGAGCTGCGTCCCCAGCACCCGGCCGCCTGCATGGCTAGCTTTATACCCAAAATAATTACACGGAGACTGTATTCTTTTAAACACTGCCTGGCCCCATTAGTTCCAGCCTCTTATTGGCTAGCTCTTACATATTAATCTA
>NC_022009.1:95676389-95684902 GCF_000317375.1 Microtus ochrogaster | reverse complement strand
TCTCTGGGAGTTCGAGACCAGCCTGGTCTACAGAGCTAGTTCCAGGACGGGCACCAAAGCTACAGAGAAACCCTTTCTTGAAAAAAAAAAAAAAACAAGAGTCATACATAACTTCTTAAGGTAAAGAAAAGTACATTATTCAAAGTTTATATAGTTTAGTAGTCAAACACATCATTGATTCAGACATCCATTAGGCCAGAAAATTCTGACCTCACTAAACTAAGAAAAACATTTAAACTTCTACAAACTTGGTGCCTTCACTCGTGTAAGAAACGCAGCTTCCCGATTATATGTTTTCTCTACTACATCACATACAACACTACCAACATCACCATTAACAGTTTTTTTTAACCAGAATTATCTGTAAAATCTGCAAAATATTTCTACATCAATACAAGCAAAAGAAGAAAATGCATGAAAAGACAGGGGCATAAGAAAACTAATCAAAGACATTGAACCAACATTTTTTTTAAAAAAAAAATGGAAACACACATTTCCCAAAAAGGAACTGAAAAGTATTTTAGGAAGCAAAGCAAATCACAAAAATATGGAAAGTTGCTTTTGTACATTTTAGACAATAGCAAAATCATGAGATTACGTTATGAGCTGAAAACATATTAAATGAGGGAAGATTCAACTTTAACCATCAACTGTGGAGCTTACATAAAGAAACAATATAGGAAGAAGCTACAACAAAGTATTGAAAATAGTTAATTAAAAGAGAAAAATTAAAAATTAGTAAGGGAAACTTTGGGATTTATGAAAAAATATCTCACTTTTGATGTACGGTAGATTAAGACATCAGAGACAGATGGTTTAAAGACTGCTAAAAGAAGCAGAAGACCCCAGTTTTGCAAAGCATTTAAACATTCTGCCACAGGAAGATCAAAGTTTTCCAATCAGATTAAACACAAACAAAGTCCCTCAGTGTATATAATCAATCCCCCACTTCAGGCAAAGGAAAGATCTTGGAAGAAGTGAGACAAAAAAAAAAAGTAAAGTCTAAGAAAGTTGCATTACAGCCGAGCGGTGGTGGCGCACGCCTTTAATCCCAGCACTCGGGAGGCAGAGGCAGGCAGATCTCTGGGAGTTCGAGGCCAGCCTGGTCTACAAGAGCTAGTTCTGGGACGGGAACCAAAACTACAGAGAAACCCTGTCTTGAAAAAAAAAAAACTTAACAGAGAACTAACAGATGTCATGACACAAATCACAAATGGACTTAATAGATTTCTACAAAACATTTCACACAAACATAAAAGAATATAACTTCTCAGCACTTTATGAAACCTTCTTTAAAAGTGACCATATACTCAGTCCCAAAGAAAATCTCAATAGATACAAAAAAAATATAATAACCCTGTGTACCTTATCAGATCACCATGGCTTAAAGTTACAACAACACTAACCACAGAAAGTCTACAAATTTGTGGAAATTGAACACTGTTCAACTGAATTACCCCTGGATCAAGAAAGAAGTTGAGAAAGAAATTAAAGACTTTTTAGAATTCAATGAAAATGAATGTACAACATACCCAAACTTATGATATATTTTTAAAGCAGTGCTAACAGGAAAGTTCATAGCACTAAGTGCCTACATAAAGAACCTAGAGAAATCTCACCCAAGTGACTTAATAGCACATCTGAAAGCTCTAGGACAAAAAGAAGCAAACTCACCCAGGAGGGGTAGACACCAAGAACTAATCATTGAGGGCTAAAATCAGTAAAATAGAAACAAAGAAAGCAATACAAAAAATCAATAAACCAAAGAGTTGGTACTTTGAGAAAATCAACAAGATATACAAACTTTTATCCAAACTAAACTAAAGGCAGTGAAGGAATACGAAAATTAACAAAATCAGAAATAAAGAGGAGACATAACAACAAAAGAAGAAGAAATACAGAGAATCATGAGGTCAGATTTTGAAAACCTGTAATCCACAAAACTGAAAAATTTAAAGGAAATGGAAAATTTTCTGGATACCAATACCCCAATTAAATCAACAACAGATAAAGAATTTTAATAGAACTAAAATCCCTAAGAAAATAGAAACAGTCATCAAGAGTTTCCCAACCAATAAAAGCCCAGGGAAAGAAGGTTTCAGTGCAGAATTCTACCAGAATTTCAAAGAAGAGCTAATATCAATACTCCTCTAGTTATTCCACACAATAGAAGCAGAAGGACATTGCCAAACTCCTTATATGAGGCAACAGTTACCCTGGGATCCAAAAGATACAAAGATACAACTAAGAAAGAAAATTACAGCCCAATTTTCCTCATGAAGATTGATGCAAGAATACTCAAAAAATATTGACAAATTGAATACAGAAGCACATCAAAAAAATCATCCACCATGATCAAGTTGGCTTCTTTCCAGAGACACCGGGTTGTTCAACATATGAAAATCTTTTAATGTAATCTACCATATAAATAAACGAAAAGAAAAAACCCATATGGTCATCTCACTCAATGCTGAAAAAGTATTTGACAAAATTTAACACCCCTTCATTATAAATCTCTTAGATAGATCAGTAATGCAAGGAACATATCTAAACACAATCAAAGCAATCTACAGCAAGCTGACAGCCAATGTCAAATTAAAAGGAGAGAAACTGGAAGTGATTCCACTAAAGACTGTCTACTCTCTCCACACCTATTCAACATAGTACCTGAAGTTTTACCTAGAGCAATAAGACAGCAAAAGAAGATTAAAGGTATAGAAATTGGAAAGTGAGGAGTCAAACTTTTGCTATTTGCAGATGGTATGATAGTACAAATAAGTGACCCCAAAAAATTTGGTGAGGGAACTCCTACAGTTGATAAACACTTTTAGTAATGTAGCAAGATATAAGATCAACCCAAAGAATCAGTAGCCTTCCTAAATTCAAATAATAAAGGGACTGATAGAGATATTGAGAAACATCACCATTTACAATAGCCACAAGTAAGGTAAAATATCTCGGGGTAACTCTAACCAAAGAAGTGAAAGATCTCTATTGCCACGCACCGTGGCCCCAGTCTGCGCTCTATGCCCTCTACCCCAGTTCGAGAGCTTCGGGCAAGGGGCTGGAGGTTGAGAATACAGATTCAGAGACAGACCGACACGCAAACCTTTAAACACTGATACCAAAGCCCCTCTTTAATAGCACCATATAGGCTTAAATACACTGCAGTCAATGTCCAACAGGTGAAAATCCCATCCTTTGATCCTCTAAGCTAGGCACAGCTTCTAGTAACTTTAATTAGAAGGTTCTATTAGGGAAAAGCAACTGAAGGCCAGGACTCATTAATCCCAACATCCAGCTGAAGACCAGGACATAATTGGTCCCAACACTCTATGACAAGAGCTTTAAGTCTTTGGGGAAAGAAGTTATAAAAGATATTAGAAAATGGACAGATCTCCTATGCTCTTGGATAAGTAGGACCAACATAGTAAAAATGAGAATCTTATCAAAAGCAATTTACAAATTCAATGCAATCCCCATCAAAATCCAAACACAATTATGCACAGTACTCGAAAGAACAATACTTAACTTCATATGGAAGAAAAATAGAATAGCCAAAACAATTCTGTACAATAAAGCAACGTCTGGAGGCATTACTATCCCTGACATTAAACTTATAGAACTACAGTAATAAAATAGCTTGCTATTGGCATAACAAAAGACAGGTGGTCCAATCAAATAAAATCAAAGACCATGATATTCATCCACATACCTACAAACACCCGATTTTTGACAAAGAAGCTAAAATTATACAATGAGAAAAAGAAATTATCTTCAACAAGTGGTACTTCATAACTTTATGTCAACATGGAAAAGAATGCAAATAACCCATATTTATCCCCATCCACAAAATTGAAGTTCAAATGGATCAAAGACCTCAACATAAATCCAGTCATACTGAACCTCACTGAAGAGAAAGTGGCAATTAGCCTTGAACACATTGGCACAGGAGGCTACTTCCTAAATATAACACCAGTAGCACAGACACTGAGGGCAACAATTTTTAAATGGGACCTCATGAAATTGAGAAGCTTCTGTAAGGCAAAGGACATAGTCACTAAGTCATAAATGGCAGCCTAGTGAATGGGACAATATCTTCATTAACTCCACATCAGACAAAGGACTGATGCCAAAATAATATATAAAGAACTGAAGAAACTAGATACCGAATCACCAAATAATCCAATCAAACAAAGGGGGACAGATCTAAATAGAGAATTCTCAACAAAAGAACTATAAATGACTATAAGACACTTAAGGAAATGCTCAACATCCTTAGTCATCAGAAAAATGCAAAATGAAATGATTCTGAAATACCATCATACAAAGGTAAGAATGGATAAGATCAAAAACACAAATGACTGCTTATGCTGGGGAGGATGTGGAGTAAGTGGAGCACTCCTCCATTGCTGCTGGGAGTGCAAACATGTACAGCCACTTTGGAAATCTGTGTGGTAGTTTCTCAGAAAAATGGAAATCAATCTACCTCAGGATCCAGCAATACCACTCTTGAACACATACCCAAAGGATGAACACTCATACAGGAGGACTCAACTGTGTTCATAGCAGTATTATTTGTAATAGCCAGAACCTGTAAGCCATATAAATGCCCCTCAGCTGAAAAATGGATAAGGAAAATGTGGTACATTTACTCAAGGGAATACTACTCAGTGGTAAAAAACAATGACATCTTGAAATTTGCATTCAAATGAATAGAACTAGAAAAAAAAATCCTGAATGAGATGACTCACACCCAGATAGGCAAACATAGTATGTACTTAGTCATAAGTGACTATAAGATATTAAGTATAGGATAACTGGCCTATAGTCCATGATCTCCTTTTGTTTCCTATGAAGGGAAGACAGATACAGCCTCGTGAGAAAAATAGGAGGGGGAAAAAAGGAAAGGTAGAAGAGGAGGGGGAAGAGAGAAGAGGAGGGAGGAGGAGAGCATGAGGGAATAGGATGCTCAAGAAGAGGGAAGGAGAGTGATGGAGAGAAGGGAAAGAGATAATTTGATTGAGGGAGCAATTAAAAGGCTAACAAGAAGCATGGCACTAGGGAAATGCCAAGGAATCCACAAGGATGACCCTAGCTAAGGTACTAAGCAAAAGTGGAGAGGACACCTAAACTGGTGTTTCCATGTAATCAGATTGATCACTGCCCTAATTGTCATCATAGAAATTTCAAACAACAACTGATGGAACAAGATACTGAGATCTACAGCAAATCATTGGGTTGAGATACTGGAGACCAGAATAGGAGAGGGAAGATTGATAATATAAGCAAAGGGCTCAAAATTATGATGGTGATAACCACCCACAGAAACAGTTAAGATAGTGAGAGCTCACTGACTCTTGACTGACATCAGGGAGAACTGCAAAGGATCAAACTAAGCCCACTGAATGTGGAGAACAGTTAGTCGTGAGTTTTAAACATTCATTGGGGCCACTGGCAGAGGGGCCAGGATTTATCCCTAGTACTTGAACTGGCATCTAGGAGCACATTTTTTGGAAGGATACCTAGCTCAATATAGATATAAGGGTGAGGGGCTTGATCTTGACTTGAAGTGAAATATCAGATTTTGTTGACTCCCTTTGAGAAGCCTTACCAGGAGTGGATAGAAGGGTTGGGTGGAGGGAAGAGTGGAGTAGGAGGAGGAGAGGAAGTGGGAACAGGGATAACTATGTAAAATGAGAAAAATTGTCTTTAAAAAATTATTAATAAAAAATAAAAAGTTGCAGTAAGAGAACTTTCAGGTTTCTTATGAAACTCAGAATTTATAAATTCAAAAACACTATTGTCATATTAGAAATTCATATAAGTCCCATGATATGATACAAATCATACTAAAATACTAAGAAGTTTGCTAAGGAATCAAGACATAACAGAAGTAAAACTAATGCATTCAGGGGCAAGTAAGCACTCAGGAAGATGGGAACTTCATACAAAGTAGTTAAGTATAGTTAGGGCAGCAATGCTCTCAGTCTCTCTGTGTCACCAAAATGATGTGTCAGAAGAAATATTAAATTACATTTTTCAGCCTGAATATTTCATAGAGTTAACAGCTCCCTAGTGACTTGGTTGCTTTGGTTTTCTGATCTAGAGGTTGAAACCCAATATTTGTCTCAGGGTTTTTATTATTCATGCTATATTTGGTGTCCAATATTTGGGGTACAAACTCATGAAAAGCCATTGCTTTTTAGTGAACCAACACAGGCTGGAGCTACATGTGGGATCCAGGTTAACTGGGCTAAGCTTTATTTTCTTCTTTCCCCAAGACTTTAAACAAATTGTGAATTTCCTGTTGTAGTCTCTGTGAAACAGTCTCTAACTATCTCCTAAACTACAGAATCACCTGGGCTACAAACACCATAGGACTCCCAATGATCCCAAAAACTACCCCAAAAGCAAGAGAATTATATGTATATATATACATATATACACATATATATATGGACTAACTGTATCCTCCCTTATATTGTATTGTACACATTAATAACTGGAACCCCTACATTCTCCGCTGATGCAAATAAAACAAAAAAGGTAGGTTACAAATGAGAAAATTAAAGTAAAGTGTATAAAAGTCAGAATTATATGTTATTCTAATGGTACTATGGGATTTAAAGAACCTCTCAACATAGTTACTGATTCAAAATAATCAGAAAGAATTGTTTTGCATATTGAAACCACTGAATTTATAGCAAACAATACCCGATTGACTTTATTACTTATTCAGGTACAAAACACAATAAGGAATAGGAATCACCCAGTATACACAACACACATCTCATTTCCTTTGTGTCTGCCAGGTACTCTAGCACAAGGTAATGCAGAAATCAATTATTTATTGAAATGTGATGAAGGCCTCAGAATTTCATAAAAATCATCATGTCAATAGCAAAGGTTTAATAAAAAAGACTTCCATCAATTGGCAACAGGACAAGGAAATTATAAGAAAATGTTCTACTTATTCTTTTTACAGCCAAGCACCATTACCAGCAGAAAGTAACCCAAAGAGTAATCAAAGAAATGAAATCTGGCAGATGGATGTGTTGAACTTTGTAGAATTTGGAAAACTAAACTATGTATATCACACCATTGATACTTCTTCAGGTTTTCAACTAAGAACTGCTTTGTGTTTTAAAAGGCTTATTCAATAATAATACATTTCCTATAAGGTATGGCCATCATGGGTATACCCATACAAATAAAGACAGACAATGTACCATCATGTTTTCTAAGAAAATGAAACACTTTTTTGCTTATTATAATATAAAACATATTTCAGGTATACATAGAGTTGTACAGGTCAGGTAGTTATAGAAAGATAAAATCAAACTCTACAGGATATGTTAAAAAACAGAAAGGAATGATAGATACCCCCAGAAATGATTGCATAATGCTTTATTAACTTTGAATTTTCCAAATGCTAATAGGAAAGGAACACCAGCTATGGAGAGACATTGAATAGTAGAAAAAACTACATAATTAAATCAGCTGATATACTTCAAATAAGTACTGACCTCATAATGGAAACCAAGACATGCGTTATGTTGTGGAAGAGGTTTTGCTTTTGTTTGTACTCGAGAAGAAAAGCTATGGATACTATCAAAATTGAAAAAGATTTGATTTGAACAAAAGACACCTGTTACTTAGAAGAGATAATGATAGTTCATTAAGCACCATGGCCATTTGATATAAACTAAGCTATAAAACTAACAAATAATATTCATTTGATCAGATATTAGTTGCCATAAGACAATCTCCCCCAAATTAGTTTTGGAAAAGGCTATTGTTTCAAGAACTCACTCACCCCTCTGATGGATCTTCTGGTACAGGATCACATTATATCTCTTAAGTCATACTTATCAGTTGCCTGTTCTTTATTTGAACTTAATTACTAACACTTACTTACTTTTTATTATCTATGGCTTTTTCTGAGGCTTTCCATGAATATGACTTCTGCTGCTCTATATTATATATTGTCTTTATAAAATACAAAAATTCCATCTTACCAAATATTTTGCTATTACAAAATGTATGATTATATGTGAACCTTGAATAAAAAATTAAATATTAAATAAAATTAAAAATAAGACCAGAGACATAGGGAATAGATTTTAGGGCTGTGTAATCAGGTTATAATTAGATTATCAGAGTCCCAGATAGGTACAAAGAAGATGCAGCATTAGTATATATAGTTATTTATTTATAATACTAATATTATATATACAACATTAGTGGATGTGGTGGGAGAATGTATGCATAAGCTCATTGGGCTGACTACTTAGGTTCAGGTTGTGAAGTTATTAGGGAAGAATTATGAGGCATGGGTTTCCTGGAATAGGTATGCCACTGGGTGGCTTTGAGATTGCAAAATCAATTTCCAGTTAGTTTTCCCTCCTTCACATTTGTATATAAGAATGTTTATTCTCTGGGTCCGGGGGTAGGTTAATCCCGAATTTCCAGAGAAACTGAAACACTGATTTCCAAAGTGGTTGCACAAG
>NC_022009.1:95671205-95671883 GCF_000317375.1 Microtus ochrogaster | reverse complement strand
GGAGGAGGGGGAGGGAAATGGGTGGCTGGGAGGAGGGGTTAACTTTTTTTCCTTTTCTCAATAAAAAAAAAAGAATGTTTGTTCTCATCTACTACACCATTTCTGCTTACCTACCTGCCTGCTACCAGGCTCCCCAACATGATAGTAATAAACTCTAACCCCCTGGAACTCTGGACCCCAAATTAAATGTTTGCTTTTTTAAGTTGCCTATACTTGAAGGGTTTTTAAAATCACAACTATAAAAAATGAGTTAAGGTATTGTTCCCATATTTGGAAAATGTGATAAATTCATAAATTCACAAAGATGATTTCATTCTCAATAGAAAACCTATGACAAATCCTACATAAAGATGCTGTGGATGGGGAAAAAGGAAAGTTTAGAAAAGAACCCGGTTTAGTTTGTTAAGGAAAACACAGAAACTTCTAATGATGGAAGTTTTATTCTCACAAGTCAAGGATGCCAGAAAGAAGAAAACAAATTTTTTTAATGAAGGAAATAGGTTATAAAAAGATTTTACAGTGTGTGGGTGTACCTCTCGCGGTCCTGAGTTCCTTGCTCGTGCTCCCCCTCCTTCTCCTCCTGATTTGTACCTTGAGATTTCTGTCCGGTGCTCCAATTTGGGTCTCTGTCTCTGTCTCCTTTCATCGCCTGATGAAGGTTAATATTCAGGAGGATGC
>NC_022009.1:95668737-95670720 GCF_000317375.1 Microtus ochrogaster | reverse complement strand
AAAAAAAAGATTTTACAATTCATCATTCTACCTGCAGTGAGAACATATATTAGAAATGAGAGAAGAAAGACAGATCTCTTAGATAATAAAGAGGGAACAGGCTGTTGTCAGACAGTCGCTGCCAACAGAACAGTGGACAGAAATCCTGTAGATAGGCAAGAAGCGGTGAGGAAGGCACTTCCAGAAGTAGGGAGAAACAGTGGATTGTAAGTACACACTGGTCCAAGAGATATTGTGGGAATTGAAACACAGCTAGAGTGCTAATTGGCTTCATTCAGCTTAAATAAAGGAAATGTTGTGAGATCATTGTGCTATAAATGCAGAAGGTTTCAGGAAAAGAAGAGAAAATATCATTGGACATTTCAGTGAAATTTGTGAAATATTGATCTCATGAGACAGAAGTAACTTTTACTTAGTAATGCTGTATATCACTTAGTACTGGTACACACACACATATACATATATACATACACACATATAGGTATATAATATGTGTGTGATATATATGTATATAACTGAGTATGGTGGCTCACATCTGCAATCCTGGCCCTTGGGAGGTGTTGGTGGTGGGGAAGAGGATCAGGGGTTTAAAGCTGTCTTTGACTATGGAGAAACTTTAAAAGGTACCTGATTCACAGGAAGCCTTGCAGAAGTAAAACACATGGAAGAGGTACACAAAATATTTTTCAAACGTTGATCAAAAATTTAAAGTTAAAGAAATGATAACATTAGAATAAATACAATTACAATCCATAAATAAGTATGCTAAAATAATAAAAGGGACAATATTCCAAATTTTCTCAAAGTGAAAGAGGGTACCCACTTTACAACCTCTGACCACTGCACATACAATTTGGAAAACACCTACACACACACAGAACACATATTAAGCACACGTACAATCACATGAGTATTTCAGTGATGGGTACATATACAGATTAAATATAATACTTTTCTCTTATGCTCTGATAAGTCACCTTAGGAAACAATTATTGACTGGATATCAAGGTATTGTGGCACACTCCTGCAGACCCAGCACACAGAAGGCTGAGATAGGATGATTGAAAATTTGACATGTGTCTCAGCCAGATATTTTGTACCAAGAATACATAAAATCATTTATTATTTATGAATATAATTGATCAATTATGATCTTAATTTTTATATATAATAGTAACATACCTTTGGTTTGGGGGATTAAGAAATTATGTTTCCTGGGAGTAAAACATGATAATGTTTACTGCTATTGGAAACAAGCAACCAACTTTGTTAAATTTACTAGACACTGCAAACCAAACCAAAACCAAAACCAAAAAGACAAAGCAACAACAAAAACACAACAGTGAAACACCCAGGAGGTCAGATCTGAGCAAACTCCTGAGGTTCAGAGTTGGTACATGACACAGGAGGATTCTAGAACCAGAGAAGACTCTTTATATATGTTCATTCCTGCTATTAAAATTATCAATTTCTTTCTCATGTTAGATATTGCTATTGTGGTTTGATAATCAGAAGTTGAAACCTATGTAACAATTACAATGTAGGGAAGCAATATAAGACAGAACTGAAAGAGTGACAATCTACTGTTAAAGAATCTCTCACGTGATCATTGAGCACGGAGATCATATTCTTTGCTTTTCTTCATGCCATACAGTATCTGTTCAGCAAAGATAGATATAAGCAACATTGTCAAATTATTGACAATTCTCTTAATATATAAATGAATTTAGTAAGATAAACATTACATTTTTTTTCCTTTTTTTAAATTTCTTTATTTATTAAGGATTTCTGCCTCCTCCCCGCCACCGCCTCCCATTTCCCTCCCCCTCCTCCAATCAAACCCCCCTCCCTCATCAGCTCAAAGAGCAATCAGGGTTCCCTGCTCTGTGGGAAGTCCAAGGACCACCGACCTCCATCCAGGTCTAGTAAGGTGAGCATCCAAACTGCCTAGGCTCCCACAAAGCCAGTAAGTGCAGTAGGATC
>NC_022009.1:95644561-95668232 GCF_000317375.1 Microtus ochrogaster | reverse complement strand
TCTTCATCCATTCTTCCATTGAAGGGCTTCTAGGTTGTTTCCAGGTTCTGGATATTTTTTATTTTTTATTTTTTTTTTTGAGACAGGGTTTCTTTGTGGCTTTGGAGACTGTCCTGGAACTAGCTCTGTAGACCAGGCTGGTCTCAGACTCACAGAGATCTGCCTGCCTCTGCCTCCTGAGTGCTGGGATTAAAGGCGTGCGCCACCACCGCCCGGCCATTACATGGTTTCAAATATCAGAATGTCTCTTTAAAACTAGCGTGGAGATAAAAATGAAAGACATGTTTTCAGATGTTAAATCTTGAAAAGTTTTAGTGATTTTCAAAACACAAATTTTGAAACACATAGGATTTAATGATATGTCCCTTGATTTTCAGGATGTATTATATTTTTGATTTTTAAGTATTGTAAGACGGGAGTTTCATGAAGCCTAGGCTGTCCTTTAACTTGCTATGTAGTAAAGGATAATCTTGAACTCCTGATCCTTTTGTCCCCTACTCTTGAATGTTGGGATTGAAGTTATACACCACTATACCAGATATATATGCTGCTGGGGATCAAACTCAGGGTCAATTGTGTGCTATGCAAGCCTTCTTCTCATTCATCTGTATCTTCTGCCCTTTTGTAACATGATTTGGCCCTAACTCTTTGTCACTATAATATCTCAGGCTTTTTCCAGACTTGTGTGATTGCAAACAAAGCTTATTTTTATACATATATAAGTGTACGTCTTACAGGAAACAAATAAAACCTTCCTCGTAATATCTGAGAAAGAGAATATAGCCACACACAAGTACTCACTGGCACGGAAAACAGAAGTGTTTTCAGCTGTTATGACAAAATAGATACATTTCAAAAGAAACAATAAATCATAAGGCTGTAGGGAAACTTCAGTTCACATTGTCAACAATTTCATTTTTCAGGTGATGAAACCAAGCTGTCTGCTTCCCTGAGCCATTAGTGCAAACAGTCCTGAAAAGACTCAGAGCAGTGATGCTGGGCTTTGGTCTGTGTGTTTGGTGGGTGTTTCTGTCCTCAGAAATAAGGTTGCCTGAGGAAGTAACAGACAAAAAGAGACACACTTAAGTTTTCATGAAGGCACCTAGCTTATAATTTCCTGATTTGATTTTGTAATATAAAGGGGTTTTACCCTTTATATGCAACACTTTGACTGTGGAAATAAGTAGTGATATTAAAAATATTACACATAATTATATCACAGTGTCACTTGCCTGCAGTAAGGTAGGCCTTTCATCTGTGAGGTCTCTGGCCAGCAAGGGGACTTGATCCTGTACAAGAAGATCCATTGGGGAGCATTTGGAGGAAGAGATGGGCAGGTGCCAATGCAAGAGTTCCTCCAACAATCTGAAAAACAACATGAAAACACCAGAACCTAGTGAGGATGGAAATGGGAGGATGGGAGGAGGTGTAAATTTTTAAGAAATATATAAATAAATTGATACATTCGTCAAAGAAAATGTTAAATCTTAGAAATTATGACACAAAACATCCAGGAAATCTGGAAAACTGTGATAAAACCAAACTGTCACTTGGATTCAGATCTGTACCATCTGTTAAAAAGATGTTTTCTTAATGCTTAATTTGCTTTCTTGCCTTCTTTTCTTTTTTCTTCCTTCTTTCCTTTTTTATTTCTTTAGCACAAATAATAAAATCCCAGAGCCAGATATTGGAACTCAACCTGAATATCAGAAAAGCAAAGCAATCAAGCAACTAGAGAACTCTGACCTATATGAAACCTTCAGACTGAAAGAGAGGTCCTGTCTCATCCCACCTTATATTCCTCTCTAGTGCTGAGATTAAAAGCATTCACTGCCACTGCCTGGCCTTTATTGCTAACTAATGTGACTGCTGGAATTAAAGGTATGTGTAAACTGCCTGGCCTGTATGGATGACTAGTGTGACTGTTTTGCATTCTGATCTTCAGGAAAGCTTTATATATTAAAATAAAAATGAAATATCACTATATTTACCTATTTGTCTAAAATAAGAAAAGAGAGTTATAGCTAATATAAGAAAAGCTATATACAATAAGTTCAATAATTATACACAATATATAGAGGTAATAAATACATCAACAAGGTCTAGTCCATTTGGATTTGATTATTTCAGAGAAAATACTCCACATCTGTCCTGTCTTGGTGAGTCCAATGTCTTGTACCTAATTTACTTTCTACCACAACTTACTTTCTGCATCTGGTAAACAAAAATGCTACAACTATAACTATTTAGTCTTCAATTCCATCAGAGACCAAAGAAGGAAATAATATCAACTGAGTAAGCAGAAAGTACAAGCAAGTAACTTCAAAAGGTGTGACAAATGGCAGAAACAGTTGACTGCCTGGACAGTCATGCAAAGTTACTATTCAAGGCTGGGGCATCCATCTTTAGTCTACAGGCCCAGCATATTTGACAAACTTTTCTGTGAAGTAGGGTATTCTAAAGGACTGTCCCTCTTTGTATTGACAATGTCTGGAAATCACTTTCTTTTTCAATTAGAACAACATATTGTCAGCAGTTGAGGTAAGGGAATTTTCTTTTCCAGTGGCTTAGTTTTACCACAAAGAAAGTAAAATCTCTGTGAAGTTTCTTTGATGTCCATTAACTTCTTTGAAGAAGAATGGTGCTCCAAAGAACAGACATGATTCATTGTCATAAAAAAATTCCACGTTATCAAAACATCTCAAATGCTGTATTCTCTTGATCTCTGAAGTGTTTGAAGAAGACTTGTATATATTTATTTAACCTTGAAAATATACCTAATATGGCTACAAGTTCAATTATAACAGGTAATTAACTACTAACTTGCATTGCCTTATTATCCTAAACAGCAGTTAATAAAAATTTTCAAGGACTATAAATTTGCATTACATTGTTAATTGAGTTGTATAGGTATAATACCTTGAACAAAAGTAGAAATGCATGTACAGTATGTTCTAGCAAAATGAATCTCAATATAAAACCAAAAAATTATGAGAAACTGGAAACAACCTAGATGTTCCTCAATCAAAGAATAGATGAAGAAAGTGGGGTCATTTATAGAACATTGTATTACTCCACTGTTTAAAAAAAAAACAAAGAACAGTGACATCATGAAATTTGCAGGCAAATAGATAGAAAGCTGGAGAGATGTCTCCGTGGGTAAGAGCACTGCCTGCTCTTCCAAAGATCCTGAGTTCAATTCCCAGCAACCACATGATGGCTCACCACCATCTGTATGGCATCTTGTACCCTCTTGAGAAGTAACCTGGTCCATTGTACTCATCAACTTAGACCATGAAACCCAATATGGCTAAGTTCAACAGAATCACCATATACGAGCTGCCAATGCATACTTCACCATTGCCAGGGCATACATTAAAAAAAAGGCAAAAAAAAAAAAAAAACATGGTGGTCAACAGAAACAACTAACTAAGATTCACGGGATCTCGCATAGACCAAGGAGCATGAAAGGATCCCACCTAGGTCCTCTGCATATATGTGAGAGCAGAGTATCTTGGAGTGCTTCTGAGATTCCTAACAGTGGGAGGGTGGCTGATCTCTGACTTTTTTGATGTTTGTGGGACACTTTCCCTTTTAGTGGATTGCCTTATAAAGCCTCCATGTGACAGTATGTGCCTGGTCTAATTGTATGTAGTTTGTTTTGCTGTGTTTGGTTAATGTCTTCTCCAGAAGGCCTACTCTTTTAAGAGGAGAGGCAGAAGGGAGTCATCTAAAGGGGAGGGGAGATGAGAGTAGAGACTGTGAGGAGTGGAAGTAGGTACTGCAGTGAGGATATAATATACAAGAGAAAAACTTTTAGAAAGAGAGTATCACCACCAATAGGCAGCAGTATTTTAATGCTAACCCTGAACAGAAAATGTATTAAGTTGGTGAAAAAAGAAAAATTACAATAAAGGAGAATTAAAATAAATGTATGAACAAAAATGGTTAAGTAGAAGCAAGGCTCAAATATAGTTACCACTATCAAATATTATAATATTGATTAGTATACATTTGCTTCTTTTCCATAGTGTTTTGGCTTTTATAACCTTGTGGACTGATCGAAAGAATAACTGTTTCAGGGTCTTTATTTAATTTACCAAACCTGAAGAACCCATTTCCCATACACAATTATCCCACATCCTACTTAAATTATCTCTACATGTTATTAGTTAGAGACCAGATTCATTTAAAATTAAGTCTCATTTTAGCTTATTTTTCTGTTTTCTTTCTCATCATTTATTGTTAACTTTTCATTATTTAAATTCTGACTTTTATTAAGGTATTTCATAAATTATTTACTTTTGAGATCATGTCTAAATGTTAATAAGTAATATAATTGCAACGGGGCTACTGTTATTTCAGAAGAGCATTAAAGCTCTTCAGATGAAGAACCAATACTGTTCTCAGCTTCTTCCCCACAGAAAAGCACTGGTTTGTCTCCACAACTCAAATTTCATATATTCTTTGATGGAATAACTGCAGCCCCTGTGATACTGGGATAAAGAGCAAATGGTATCTATTCTAGGGAGTCACTCATAAAATACAACATGATGGATGTTCTCATGACAAGACGTGTGTTATTTGCTTGGAACTGGAAAGTTAAATCAGCTCATGTCTCTGGAACAAAAGCATTCACTCACAGAATAAGATGCTCCAGAGAGCCCTACACCCCACATATATGTTGATCAATTCCACAGTTCTGTTACTACCCACTGTATTTAATTTTAGGTGCCATGGGCCTGACAGCAGTCGTAGCACATTACAGAAATTTTCAGACTTTGTTGACACCTTCACCTCATTTTCTATTGAAAAAGAAAAAAACCTGTATCCTTCATCAGGCATTCTGTAATTACCAAGATACAGCAGCCTGCTGTTGATAGTAGAGGAGATGAGGACAAAATTATATTCTCTCTGCATATAGTTTTGGACTGTGTGGAGACAGTTGATGTAATTGCAAATAACAGGCTTACTCTACACTCTCTTACATGCCATGGCTCAGGTCTTTACATGTTAAGAATCTCCTTAAAAGAATCAGACACTCTATGCGGATATTAAAGCTGCGTGCTTTTTTACTGTGTTCCAGAGAGATATTGCAATTTGTTTCATGGTTTTGTAAACCAATTATTTTCAGAAGGGTAAGACCTTAATTAATTATAATTGCACTTTAATTAAGGGATGTGTGCACGCACATATGCTTTGAAATATAGAATTGAGAATTTAGTAAGTCTTAACTTTCCTTGATCTTCCAGTTCAAAGGTGTCTGAAATTATTCTTAATTTTGACTATCTAAATTTATTTATTCTAATTATGGGAATGAGACACTCATTGTCTAGGAAATTCACCTAGAAGCATGGTTCAGGTGCACTATCTTACTCTAATTATATAAGACCATCTTCTCACTAAACAACTTACCAAACTATTGGAAATTGATTATTATTTGAATTGGCAAACATCAAGGAAAAATATATAGTTCATAGTTTTCTGTGAAAAATCATCCTACCACTTTTTATTACTGCCAGTGTGCAAATACTAAATGAAGCATCAGACACCTCTCAAACATCGTGACCATTGCATTTACTCCTGTTTCCTTTTGGTATATCCTAAAACAGCTGACTACAGTTGCTTTTATTATTGGTGTTTCACTATGTTATTTGTTCACTACTGTGCACTAGATGCTTTATTTTATATTAATTGAGTTGATATTTATAGTTTTATTTTATATAATTTCGTGGATATTCTGAGTTTTTCTGGACTTTCTGAATATTTCCAGTAAACAGAACACAGAAGCAGGCGGTTCTGTGAGTTTGAGGTAAGCCTGGTCTACAAAACAAGTTCCAGGATATCCAGGACTATGTAGAGAAACCCTACATTGAAAAATCAAAATTAAAAAGTTTTATGTAAATATTACCATACTATAGTTGTGTCTTTGCTCTGCCTCCCAGATGTATGTTGTTGATAAATATGCTTGTGTTAGCTTATTTTTTTTTCTTTTTTCATTGATTTCTTTGAGCTCTACATTTTTCTCTGTTCCCCTCCCTGCCTCTCCCCTCCCCTCTTCGACCTTTCCCCCAAGTCCCCATGCTCCCAATTTACTTAGGAGATCTTGTCTTTTTCTACTTCCTGTGTAGATTAGATCTATGTAAGTCTCTCTTAGTGCCTTCATTGTTGTCTAAGTTCTCCGGGATTGTGGTTTGTAGGCTTTTTTTCTTTGCTTTATGTTTAAAAATCACATATGAGTGAAAACATGATAACTGTCTTTATGTGTCTGGGTTACCTCATTCAAAATAATGTTTTCTAGCTCCATCTATTTGCCTGCAAAATTCAAAATGTTATTATTTTTCTACTGTGTAGTACTTCATTGTGTAAATCTACCACATTTTTCTTATTCATTCTTTGGTCGAGGGGCATTTAGGTTGTTTCCAGGTTCTGGTTATGACAAACAATGCTGCTATGAACATAGTTGAGCACATGTCCATGTCCTTGTGGTACAATTGAGCATCCTTTTGATATATACCCCAAAGTGGTATTTCTGGGTGTTAAGGAAGGTTGTTTCCTAATTTTCTGAGATATCGCCACACTGACATCCAAAGAAGTTGCACCAGCTTGCATTCCCTCCAGCAATGCAGAAGTGTTCCCTTTTCCCCACAACCTCTCCAGCATAAGTTGTCATTGGTGTTTTTGATCTTGGCCATTCTTACAGGTATAAGATGGAATCTCAGAGTTGTTTTGATTTGCATTTCTCTGATGCCTAAGGATGTTGGACATTTTCTTATGTGTCTTTCAGCCATTTTAGATTTCTCTCATGTGAGTTCTCTGTTTAGATCTGTATTCCATTTTTTTATTGCATTATGTGTTCTTTAGATGACCACTTTCTTTGTATATTTTGGAGACAGTACCTCTGTCTGATGCCTATTAGCTTATCTTAATAATTTCTATTTCTTAGACTTGATAATTTTTTGCATCATGAAAAATGGAGTTAAAATTAATTAGATGTTAAAATTTGGTAATTGTGTAATTTCCCTTGCACTTGTGAAGTTTCAAAAGTTATGACATGAAACATCTCAAAAGGACCAATTGCAGAATGTGAAAAGGTTATACAAAAATATAAATTTCCTTGTCTCTGATCCTGTAGCACCACCATTCTAACAAAGCAGTTTATTTGACATGTGTCAAACCTCAGACGAGGGGGAAATTCTGTTTACATTGTGCAAAACCAAATCCTACAATAAGAAGTCTGATGCCTATAATGTATAGGCAGGTAATAAAGAGACCTTGCCAAGTGAGTATCATGACTTCTGGACCAAAGTCTAAATTAAAGACATTTTTCTAGAAGCATCTTTTGTAGCCAGCAAGTTATACCTCTATTTAATTCTAAGATATTCCGTTATACCTATTGTCCCTCTCAGACTATCATAATAAAATATGTAACAATACCTTACAAAATGATACACTTTGAAGACTTGTAAGACCTTGCAATATTAAAGCCCAAGTTACATTTTATAACTGCCAGTTTGTCCTTTTAAACCTGTGGTTAAAGGCTAATTTTTTTTTACCTTGTTATCTTAATAAGTGAAAGATAATATGGTTCCTCTAATCACTAAATAACTGAGTAGCCAAAAGCCATGACACACACATTGTTTACATGCTGGTGACTATGTGGGTGAGTCTCAGGAATGGGCTACAGAAAAATCTGAAAGTGGTGCAGCAAAGTACATCACACACACACACACACACACACACACACACACACACACAAACATACACACTTTCACAAAGATACACATGTGCACATATACACATGCACGTATATACACACACATATACATATGCACACATGTATTCACACATATACATATGCTCTTATGAATACAAATTGAAGATACATTGGTTCATTCTGCTTCATTATCATGTTTTATTTCTTTTACTTTTTTAATCGCTAAAATGTAGAATTAAGTTTTACCAATATTTAATTTATCATTTTCATGTTTTAAATTTTTGTTCTTAAGACATAATGTTTTCATCTATGTCCTTTGGGTCTGCGTTTACACTATGCATCAGGGTGATTTTTGAGTAATTCCTTTTCTTATAGAATTCCTTTAATCCTATGGTATTATTGCATGCTACGATGAAACCATAACATTCACTTAGATTGGTTCACCTAAGATTGTTTTAATTACATATACAGATTTAAGAATGAGGAATTTCACCTATACAAATGCAGCATAAGTATTCACTTTATAGCCATTCCAACGGATTTATCAACCATAAATAACTTCAAGTTATCTATATGTTTGATTGCTTCATACAAGATTCAAGGTAAGCGCCATGCTGAAGGGATAGCTTTTGTTCCCTTTGAAACACTTTCAATATATTTATATAAAGTAACACAAGGTAATCTCTTATAGTAGTTAAAAAAAATATTCCAAAGCAACCCTCGTTGGTACAACAGTGCTTTAATGTTTGAAAACTATCACTCGACACGACTATGGAGATTAAGTAGCTGTGTCTTTATTGAAGAAACATGCCATATGTTTAATCTATAATAATCTTAAAACAAAAACAATGAATGTTAGTGTCCCTATACAGTCTACTCTTCCATTTCAAAAAGTAGAAGAAACTTAAATCCCTAAGTTTCCAGGTTTCCCAGCAACATGCATAAAAACCTGCTTGTGCTGTGATCTAAATGAATGAGTAGAAGAACGTTCGAGCATGTGGAGCTGAAATATTCATGAGCTACTCAGAGAACAATGAAACTAAATATCTTCAGATGTCCTGGAGGAACTCGAGTCAAGGAAACATGAGAATAATGAGACACCGTTCTATTTTAAACTTTTTTTTTTCTACTTTTTTCCCATTAGATGATAATTTAATCTTGCTACATTATGAATAGGATTTGACAAGCTTACCAGTCTATGTTAAAAATTGACTAAAGCCTATGACCTTGTTAAATTCCACACATTGAGGATTATGGAAACCATGGAAATTTAATTTGAACTTAAAGAATTTAATAAACTGGCCAGGATTATGGACACAATTTTCTTCATCTAGATGCATATTGTAGATTATCTCAGAGCCCATTTCTATGTAATTTTTTAGAATATTAACCATAAATTCTACCAAAACAATAGAATGCTCCTATATTTGACATTTTAACACACATGCTCACTAGTAGTTTCCTAAAAAATAAAAACTATTATCTGTAAGATTATATTTCTCCATGGAACCACAACTCTGTTTCCATATTAAATCATCTAAGCAGTTTTAAAGATTACCTATTGTAAGGAATAGGCATAAAGTAAAGATGTTTAAAGGTGCTTTTGATTATTGATGAGTTTTAATTACATGATAATTCTCTATCAAATGTGATTTCAAGTTCAATTTAATCTACCTAAAATTTGTCCTTTTATGTTCACTGTGACATTTAGGAACATATTAGCACATAAAGCTATTAATTCATTTCATAATTAAACTTCAGTTTATGGGTCTTTGCTACTTACACCCATCTAGTTTCAAATCTGTCTTTTGTTCTTGTGATCTTTCAGTCTGTTTTACTTCCTCCCCTACTTTCTTCAGATCAGGAACCAATCTATAACCCCCTTCACAGAAAATCTGCATCACTGTTTTCCTAGGTCAACTGTTAGTTTCTGTCATTTAAAGTGTAAGGGTCCCTGTCTAGGGAACCAAGTAACTGATCTCTTTATTGTCCCTTCTGTTTCCCAACATTCCAGCCTATGCCCTTCACAGGAGCAGCTCTCAAATTGAAAGCTCTAAGTATATGATTAAACATGTACTACCTATCTTTTGTCTTTGTTTCTGTGCATATCTGTATGTGGTTGCATAATTCTGAAAATTTAAACAGCTTGTAATGTGTCAAGGGATGATTTCCTGTGACATTTCTGTAATTCTTCTAATTTTCTTTACTCTTCATTATCTCTTTATGTATGTGCGTATAACCAATTGCTATAAAGACAAAGATAGCATCTTCTTGCAACAGAGATGGGTAATTGTGTTTTCTATTCATGAAGAAAAAGACAATAGCAATGACAAATGTAGAAGTTATTTGGAAACATCATCTTACAAAAGTATAGTTTCCTAAGCATGGGTCACTTGGAGGTAATGCACACTCACTGCGTGAGAAAACTCCACTAGTGGTTGCTTCTGAATTGTTATCATGGGACGTAGGAAGTGAGAAATGTGTTGTAACTGTGAAGTTAATTCTGTCTGCCTTCTGAAAGTAACAATGTTTCATCTCAGATGCAGACACATCATTACAACAACCTAAAACTAGGAAACTGTCATGGAACACAGACAATCAACATCAGTACATACACACATAGCTTTATAACTTGAGCCTTCCTCAACCCTCTGCTATCTTTCTTATAGTACAACTCCTACTCCTGAGATTAATGTTTTAGCTTTCTCGAATCATCACTTGAATTTTCTGGACTTTCGCTACATTCATTGCAGAGTCTTCAGTGTACTACTTCCCACTGTCAGACAAGTTGCGACAGTGGACCTCTATATGCTCGATCTCGTCTTTGGGGTCCACTGAAATTTCTTATTTTATTCACCCATCATTTTTATAATACAATACTCACGAGCAATATGCCTCCGTTCAGGTATAAATTTACACCAAGCATTTTTTCTCTTCTGGACTGGCTTTCACTAGGTATGTATTTTGGCTAATAGTAAAGCATACATACTTAAAACATAAATGTGTTGCAGGGTGGTCGTGGCACACGCCTTTAATTCCAGTACTCTGGAGGAAGAGGCAGGACGATCTCTATGAGTTAAGGCCAGCCAAGTCTACAAAGCAAGTTCTAGGACAAACTCCAAAGCTACAGAGAGAAACCTTGCCTCAAAAAGCCAATACAAACACCATCACCACTACCATCATCATCATAATAATACAATATGACTTATCTCTATTTTCTTTTAATTTAATTTTCTTCATCTTCTTCAGTCCTTAGACTATATACAAACAAAATCCAAGCAAAACAAAACACAAATAAAGGTCAGTTTTCTTTTACTATTTTTTTAATTTCATGGTTATTTCTGACAATGTTTTATATACTCCATTGTGGAATGTGCTACATTATGGTAGCACAGATTACCAAGGCAGAGGCAATGTCAAGATAACACCTGCTTGGTGTGTGATGCTATGACATATATTTCGGGTTGTTTAAAGTTCTGTATGCATGCAGATATACTGTAAATTCTAAAGGCACCATGCCAGAGAAATTCAGCTATCAAATATAATCTCCTCAAATCTCTTGTCTGCTAGTAATGTGACCCACTGTGAAAACTCAGTATGCCATCATTTTTTGTTAATCTATAACAAGCATCTAGTTAATGTTACATTGCTGTGAATATGCTCTGTCCCATAATGTGAATAATTATCTCTCTAATTAATATTAATTAATAATATCTAGAAAGACATTTCTGCTAATACTGGGAGCCTTCCTATAGCACCCTGAATCTACTATATACATCACCATGTTTATTAATCCATTATTCAACTTTTAGTGTGCTCACTCACCACTTTCAGAAAAATGTCTCAGTGTCTATACCAGATAGATTACCCTGCTAAGTATTCAGGCTTAGTTACATATTTTAATCACTTATTTTCTCCAGTAGAATAAAGTACTACAAAGACATTTGTTCTTATGTCATAATGTAACAATACCGACCTCAGTCATGAGCAAAAGTAGGCTCTGAATCTGTATCCATTGAATGAATTGATAAGAAAGTTTGATAGTTAAGTTACATCTCATTTTATAAAATCAGCACGGTTTCCATTGATAAAAGTTACCACACACATTCATTAATCTGATACAATCTGTTCTAGAGCCATGACAAAGCCAATCACAATTTGTTTTTTGATTGTTCCTGAACTTCCTCCCATAAACATGAGCAGCAGCTTCTAGAGTGGCTACGAGAAATATATTTCCATATATTATGTTCCAATAACAAGAATTTCTGTATTGTTATATTATGATACTATATGAATATTATTGACATAATGATAATGTATTCAGGACAAATATAGAAAGACTTTATCCACAGAGGCTTAGAAATGTGCAACCCTCTTTTTAATGGAACATGAAGAACATGACCTGTCACTGAGTGGTTAACTGAAAATGAAGAAATATTGCATCTGAAAGCCCAGACATTCTTTCACAATTCATGAATTAATAAATAATACATTAATGCAACGAATCTTTTATGTATGCACAGAAAAAGCGAAATACTTTCTGATAATTATGCATTATTTAAAGTATCTCTGCAGTGTATAATGTGTATTATTTAATATAATTTTCCATTGCTCACATAACCAAAGGATCAATCATTTAGTTCATTTTGCCAAATTGAAACATTTGAAAAGGAGCTATAAACATATATAATGGAAGTCATACGATGAGAGTTGCTTTTTCCAGTGTGGATCAATCACTAAGAATCTACTTATGACATCATAGGCTAATACAGCAACAAATTAATCTCATTGCCTGAATATCCAGAAGAGTAAATAAGTACTAGTGTCTGATATTATAACTTAACATACAATGAATATTATATACAATATTATATATGCTATGATTTATATATAATTTCATATGTATCTGTAAAATCATTATTATACTATATACCTGTCCTCTTGGCTAAATAAGATGCTGACAGAAAATCATTGGATTACCAAGGACATACCAGAAGAAAATCAGTTGAAAGTAAGTGTCTCATGATTACTGTTAGTGTTTCTTTTGCAAAACTATGAAAACTGCTAATTTTACCGAAGGGGTAACTATTGCATTAGGATTGACATTGTGTGAATAACTTCCTAAGAAATACAATGATGATGTAGTACTTAAATATCCAACATAATAACGAAAAAGAATCTTTAAATGTCTGTGGTAAGGACTTGGGTGATAGCTGAGTGTGTAAGCGCATTTGTTGTACAAGCAGAGAGACCCATCAGAACCCACCACCTAGTTAAAATACTGGGCATGCGTGCTATGTATACCAGTAATTACATCTTGGGTGAGTCAGAGTGTGACTGAGACTTGCTGTCTAACACACCAGCCTAACATCACTGACCTCCAGAGTCAATGAGAGACTTTTCTCAAGGGAGCAAGAGAAACGTAAAGAAAGACACATGAACTCATGGGAATAGGCAACTGTACACATGTGCTCACACACAAACACACCGACACACAAATTGTTTAAATGTTTACATCAGTCAATTTTCCCAAAAGCACTCTAAGTTAAATGAGGGTGTGGTGAGTTCTATAAACATTTTGAATAAGCAGAGATTTTCACATGAAAGATATAGTTGTTTTCTTTTAATTTGTAGGTTTTTATTGCTATATTTCCAACACTACATTAAATCGGATTTAAATCCCCAATACTTTAGTTTCACAATTGCATGAGTCTCCAGTGCTTCTCAAGTAGTTGAATGGAACCAAATTCTACTCCCTGGAAATCAATGTGTAACAGTAAGAAGTTGTGGCCTGCACCAAAGAGCAGGGAGGAAAAAAAAACAGTAAAGAGATATGCAATAAACTTCAAGAGAATTACTGTTACAAAATGTCTGCATTGTCCTAGGCTTTACAGTTCCGTTATGAATTGCCTACATCATCTTCTACTGTGGGTATAGTGCTTGAAGTGGTTAGTAGACACTTCAGCGATAGGGTACCGAAGAGCTAGTACTGGTGTTCACTTCCAGACTCATTGTGTCTGAGGAAAGCACACAACCACAAAAATGTCACCTTGTCCACATCTTTTTTTTTTACAATTTATATAGAAATATCCAATAGGAGCTTTAAAAATAGTGCCCCTGGATTGAATAAAAACTCTAACAAGCTATCTTAGAAAATTAAGCAAGGAGCCAGGCAGTGGTTGCGTAAGCCTTCAATCCCAACACTTGGGAGGCAGAGGCAGGCAGATGTCTGTGAGTTTGCACTGTCATATAAGCACTGCAATCTGTGAGTTTGAAGCCAGCATTATCTACAGAGTGAATTGCGGAAAAGGCTCTAAAGTGACACAGAGAAACCCTGTCTTAAAAACCAAAAAAAATAAAAATAAAATAAGCAAAAGCACTGAATTCATATTTTGGCTTCTTTGTTACTTGCATATATGTAAAATTCCTTGCATACACTGAAAATTCCTGACATGAATAAAATGGTAGAAAGTAACTTAAATACTCATACACTGAATCAAACTATTTAATACCTCGTTTATAATTCATAACATTCTATTATGTAATGTACATATCACTGTACGTATGTATGTGTCCACATACATGTGAGGGTGAAAGGAAAGCATCATCCGTCATTCTTCCTCAGGAACTAGCCACTTTAACTTTGTGATGCTGTCTCTCATTAACCAAGGATTTGTCTAATTAGGATAGGCTGGTGGCTCATAGGCTTCAGAGACTTTACCAACTGAGCTAATCTCAAACCCTAGTAGAGAGCATATTCTTTACCTGCTACTATATGCTAATAAATCTTATCAGCACAGTTCAAACTATAAATGTTTTACATTATTCCATTTGTAACAAACACCACTGTATCTCAAGAGCTGTTAAGTTTCAGTATGCCACTTTTACGTACAGACTAACCTCTAGTAGCCAATGATGTGTAACCAATATGTGACTGTAATCAATGCACAGACTCACCTATATGTCTATCCCAGTGTTAAAAAGCTGGACTGATGAAAGAGAGTTCATTAAAGAAGATTAATTTCCACAGAACCTCTTTGTCTATATAAGGACATGTAAACACATGAGCACAGTGTGACACTTAATCTATATATATCGATGAATAATTCATTTATCCATCATTTTTAGACCACCACACCATCTTCAGGTTCTTCTAAGTTCTTGCTTTGGATAAGTCACAAGCTGGGATCCAGGAGTTGTTTTGACATAAAGAACAATGTGAACTCTTTAGCTCCAGGGAAACCTATGTTGTGTTGGAAGAGGAAAACAGATTTATCAAAGGAATCATGACAGGCATAATTTTAAAAGACCACAAAACAAACAATTCATTAAGACAAAAAATGAACATGTTTTATAAGTCATAATTATAGCAATGTGAAACAGTTCCAGAACATGATCACAAGAAAACTAGTCATCTGGGCTTGTAATTCCCTGCATTTTTCTGGATTTTGGGCTTTGTACATACTGCTGAAGACAATGTCAGCATCCCCATCCTAGCTGTGATAACTAATTACCAACTAAAACACTCAATTTTTAAACACCTGCAATCTTATTTTAACAGAAAATAAGAATAAATGTTTTGCATACCTTATTGCTTTATGACAACTATGCAACTATCACAAATCTGGGGAATATATGAATGTAAAAATTTATTATCAATAAGATTAAGGCAGCAGCCAATTTGGCATCTGGCTAGGGCATGCTTTCATGTTTTCAGCATATTTTATAATTGTGTCCTCAGTTAATCCAGTGGTCTCGTCTATAAAGATCTTAATCTCGTTAATGAGGACACCACTCTCTTGACCTAATCACCTCTAAAGGCCCCACTTCATGCTGTTATCTAAGGATCTCACCTCATATTGTCATTTTACTGGTAACTAAAGGTCAGATCTCCTAAATCATTTCATTGCTACTTAATCAAAGGAGGATTCGGAGATACAAATTGGACTATCATACTGGACCTTATTAATTTATGAATATTAACTTTAAAAGAATTTCTATGCAAGTCAAGTATCATTAGCATAGAAACTTAATTCCTTCCTGTTGGTGTTATGTTAGTGATATTAGAAAACATTACCATGAAGAGCCATATCTGATCATTTTTATTTTGGAATAGATTGTGGTCAGCTAGACAAAACATAGTGGTCAGCAGTCTGGCAAAATTATGGCATGGAATTACATAAAATATGACAAGAGAGGGTTTATTCTTAAATGACCTCTAAACTGAAATTCAGGATAAATTATGAGGCTTAAATTACCTGCTGTGCCATTTCACTTCCTGTGATCTGGCATTCAGCACATAATGAAGGTAAAGATGCCAGTTTATGGGTGACTCCACCACATTTTGAGCAGGTCATGCACTGTAACCTTCTGATTTTGCATTAGGGTACTCTGTTATATAGTAATGTCTCCCAGGGAGTGTTCACTGATGTGTGTCTACCTACTCCAGTCAAACTGAGCAGGACATTGAGAGCTATGTGGAGCCCTAGAATGTCAGAGCATTTGGCGTCAGTGAATTGTTTTTCAATGATGTAGCTTGTATGGTTTGTTTTCTTATTTCATTTAATTCATTCATTCAAACTTGAGCTTCTTTAATTTATTCATGCAGCCTGCCATCATAAATGTAGATAGATAGTCCTTCTCTGTCACACCTGGCAGCTCCCAAATAACCACTAGGAGACTTATTAATTATAAAATTTCTGCCTTTAGCTTAGGCTTGTCCCACAAGCTCTTGTAAATTAAACTAACCCATTTTTCCTCATACTTTTGCTTCCATGTGACTTGTGGCATTTCCCTATCCTCGTGCCTGTCTTGCTCTGTCTCTCTGTCTCTCTCTCTGTCTCTGTGTCTCTGTCTCTGTGTCTCTCTCTGTCTCTGTCTGTCTCTGTCTCTGTCTCTCTCTCTCTCTCTCTCTCTCTCTCTCTCTCGCTAACTGGTGACTCCTCCTTCTTCTTCCAAGTGTCCTCTCTGCACCCCAAAATCCAGCCTAGCTATTTACCATTCAGGTTTTTATTGAACAAATCCAAGTGAAACATCTTCACAATGTATGAAAAGATTATTCCACAACACAGAAACACCACTAGATGCTCCCCAGACCTTGTATCCTAAGTTTAAATCAAGCCTTTTTTTTTTCTGTTCTAGGTTGTTCTTTAACCATCCTCCCATGGATAAGCTAACTACAGTGTCACTAATATGAAAAGAAGTTTTCTTTTCTTGACATCATGGAGAAGGATCTACAAGATGTAACCTTCTTGGCATTACTTACCCAGTTATTCATACTTTAGATCTAATTCTGTGTTCAGAACTTATTTTACTGTGGAAAGCAATGCAAATAATCTGTAATGTGCAGTGTTATTTTGTGACTATTTATCTATTAAGAGTAAGGATGAAAATGGCACTTGGTCTGAGATTATCTCTATTCTATTCTATAGTTATCCCATATGTTTATCATATAGAAATACTTTCCTAATTTGCCCTACTTTTGATGGACATTTCAAATTGCATACTGTGAATTTTTGGTCTTTCTTTGAGAAGCAATATATTAACTAATGCTGTTTCAATATGCAGTGGGAGGGAGCTGAATTTTCCAGTGAGTCACATGATCAGAAGTATTAGCAGCTGAAACGTTCCTTAGCTCCCACTCGCTCAGGTCAACTTTTCTGTGGTTTTACCAATCACGATCCTGAACCCCCTTGCATACAACTTTTGGATATTGATTGATAAAAAGGTTGTAGAGTTTTTTTGTTTTTTTGTTTTTGTTTGTTTTGTTTTCTTAATCTGTGTCAGATGTAATCATTTAGAGTCAATGATTTTAAAGATTTCTATAAACTATCCCTCATATTTTATAGAAATCCCCGCCACGTGATGGATTCTATGCTGTTCAATAAAGGAACAGACACACACAGTGCTACAATATACAAATACTTGTAGTCCACAATGGACGGAAACACACACAAAGACAGACATATTATAGACTTATAGAGGACATAGTATCACTTTAAGCATGTAGCTCAAACTTGGACTTGCTCTTGGTTAAATGACACTGCAGGGAAGTGCTTTCATTTCTTTCATTAGTACAAAAACTGTACATTATTGGTGACTTATAATTAATCACTAATGTGTTTAATTCTGCAGATTTTCATATTATTCCTCTTTAAGAACTGTCCCTCAAAGTTCACTGATTCCATTGTACTGTCTGACCAGCAAGTCTCAGAGATTTCCCTGTAATAGTGTCACAGGTCTAAGTCCTCAGACTCACATAACCACCTTTTTACCAACTGGGCCACTCCTTGTATTCTCCACTCCTGTGTTCACATTAGTTAAACTGACAAAAAATATAATTGTTCATATTTCTTTATCTTTTTTCAGCTTTGCTTTAAGCTCATCCACCATAATGATAATATGATACTACTAGGAAGCATAGGGCTCAAGAAAAAATATAAAATCAAGACATTAGCCTGGCCACAGTTTGTCTTTTTAAAATGTTCTATTTGTGATAGGGTCTCTTTCATTATATATCCCCAGTAAGCCCAAGAAAACTCGAAGAGGACCAGCCTACCTACGGATTCTGAGTGCAGCTCTTAAATACATGCTCCATCACACAGTGATGGCAATAATCTCTTAGGAAAACTAGAAACATTTTCGTCTTTGCAATTTCAAGAGTGTTTTTTTTTGTTTGTTTTTATTTTTGGTTCCTACCTGCATCCTTCCCTCTCAGGACTACATTTGAACTAACACCACTCTGGTCATCTCTAGATAGAAACATCATTAAGAGAGTGTTAATGAAATTTGTAATCAAGACTGTGTAATTGTACATATTTGGGTCTTATTTGGCAGGTTTTGATAGATATAATATACTTGCTTTTAAAGATATTATGTGTTCTTTTACGAATTGTAACTATTTAACATCATTTAATTATCTCTCTAAGAAAAACTTTTGTGAAATACCTTCCACTTCATGTATTTTATTTATTAATATTAGCATATAATTATAATTAAATTATATTTATAATTAATATTATTTCTTTGTATATCTCTGCTACACCACTTACATACTGAGTCACCTTTTAGCACTAATTTTGTGATATTTTATAAATTTTATAGAAAAGTATCACTTTGAAGTTAATGTTTTATTCATTAATTAGTTTCTCATCTCTGTGCTTCAGTGTCTTCCCATTATTATTATTTACTTAACTAGACAAATTCTAATTTCTGATTGGTTGAATATACCCCTTTAGGGTACTTTGCTACCCTCCAGCAATAGCTAACAACACACTCTTTTAACAACAACCATCTGAAGGTTTAGGTATACATACACAAATGTTGATAGGGAACAATTTTTACTTTAATAAGGGTTGTTGTCAGGATTAGGGTCATTAAAAGTTTCTTGTGGTAAGAATACAATCTCAAAAGACTTTGACATTTTACATACTTTGATCTAATTTAAGTCCTTCCAAATGTCTTCTCCTCAATTTTATAGTTCTTACTCTTTCCCTAATAATAAAGTAATCCATAATGGTCCCACTGAGAATAGAGTTAACTTGAGTTATAATTCTGTAACCTGAAAAATCTAACTTACACTTTAGCAGGATATGCGGTTCATGGGCCTGATGTGAACCAAACAGAAAACATGATTTTATAGCAGACCTAAAATCTCTTTCTTTCTTTGAACATTCATTAGCTTCAGGTGTAGATTCCTGAATTGACAGTTTTCTGCATGTATTCTCATAATCAGTACAAAGCGATCTTCCCCCTAACTAAAATAACCATTATTCCTGCTCTAATACTCTTTCGGTATGACTATGACCTACCCTGCATAATTGGTAATACCTACCAACATAAGAAGGAAGTGTCATTACTTTCAATAAACTCATGTGGTGATGATAAGCTACAAGATCTAATATGAGCCCTATATATTTTACAAAATGGATTACATGTACCTACAACTGCAATAAATAATGGTCCATAAGAAAGTAAAATCTGTATTATATACATATACGATATATATGCTTTATCCCCGGGAGATTTAAACTATAACTACTGTGTGCTTCACTAAGCCACAGAAGCAAATAATTAATTTTGCCTGTTAATGTGCTACCTTCAAAATAAATCAAATTGAATATAAATATCAGGTTTGATTTAAACTTGTTTCTTAAAAAAATTCTAAAATATTTCCATTATTGTGATCTACTTAAACCACCAGGAATCCATCAGATATATAGCAATCTGACAAGCATAAAATACAAAAAAAAAAAAGAGAAGTCCTAAGGGAGTCCTGATACCATCTAAACCAAGATAATATTGATAATATTGCAGGGATCATGACAATGACCACAGACATTCCTATTTATCAGGGCACAACTAGGGGGGGTTCTCTGAAAACACTGCAAAGCTCCACAAGCTGCAACCTGCAAACAGAGACATGGCACAAGCTGGATGAGTCTTTCCAGCTTCATATTCACAACTCCCACTGCGGGAACTGGTGCAAAAACAGAGAGAACAGTGGGTCCCAGGAAGTGTGGGCTCCAAACCCTGTGATACAAAATAGACTAATTCAGAGTATGCTTAATAGTAATTCACTTCCTTAGCTAGCATGAGTAAATGTAATCTCCTCATAACTCTGAAAGTTAGCAAATCATATATCACTGGTTCACATAGTTCATATTAAGCTTAATACTATACTTCATTGTTTAATAACAACAATCAGTCAAATTTTTTATTAGTGTCACTAATGTTAGTGAATATATCTACTTAACTTCCCTAGAATTCATTTGTTGTAAGGTAATATAATTAACAAATAAGTGTTATATTCATAAACTGTGCCACAACTAATTAAAGCAGTCACTAAGTCTTAAGGATGGTGACCACTTAGAGATGTGTAACGCAAACCAGTTTTTTCACACAGTGAACTTCAGAGAAGAGTCTGCTCAAAGCTGATGCCCAGTGCTGCTGTAATCTATGGAAGGTCGTTGTGCTCCTCATGATCTTCATTGGTAAGGTGGGTATTTTATATTATCTATTTATCATGTTCACTATAAGAACTCATTGAATTGGTTAGCACATGAAATGTAACACTGTGGTTTCATGTACTACATTCTCTATATGTCATTTGTGCTTTTAAAAGAGATGCATTACATAGTGATAGTAGTGATTTCTGTCTATTGTTTCCATTGATTAAAATTTCAGTATACAAAAATTTCTTTTATTTGCAATGGAAAAAAAAAACTTGTAGTAGGTAATCAATACCCTGAAGCTGTTTGTCTCTGTGTGCTAAGCAGGTGATTGGCTCTGGCAATCCAAAGAACCTCATGAATCATTATTTCTCAATTTGAAGTATAGTAGACCTTTCAAACTGGGCTAAAGACGTTTACTTTTCCTTTTCAAAATCTCAACTTTTCTCCCAGCAATAAGTTTCTTGGAAACAAACACAGTTTTCATAAATCTACTGAAGCTAAAAGGTGTGATTGAGTATACAAGGAAACTGGAGGCATAGATAGCATTTCTAAGATTACCTTCTTTGTAATGCTTTTATTTTTCCTCAACTTAGAATTGACTTTGTTTGTTTGCTTGTTTTGTTTTTACTATAGGTGTACGGGTAAAATTTATATTTTCAAGAATATAATCTCCTGACTTGGCTATGTAGATTCTCAAAATGTTATGCATGTTTAGACATTTTCATAGAATTTTCTGAACAGCATCCACAGTAGCTTATAAGAACTAGTAAAGGAAAGTATTTTAGTGAAAATGTCAAGAGAAAAAGAGAAATCACAAAACGAAAGGGAATTGAAATCAAATTCATTTTCCAGGAAGATTTGGGTAGTGGGTTCAGAAAGACCTTATTTGATTTGATCCATATCATTATTATCTTCAAATACTTCCTAGTCTGTATCATCTTTACTTAAAATATTCACCAAGGAAATAAAACAAAAGAGAATTCACTGCTCATACTCCCCCAAAATCACAAACTTATCAAAGTCATCATAAACCTGAAGCTAAACAGTACATAAAACTTAAGCAAAAGTTCTCAGCATCGTTGTTGGTTCTCTAACTCACCATTGCCTTATTTCCTGTGAAACCCTCTTAGATGAGGAAGCACTTACACAGATTTACTGTCTATGGTTTCACTGAATCTTAGGATAGTGTTCTATGATTGATGCCCTGGGTGATTTGGTAGGGATAACATTGCATTTGTAATTGCTTTTAGGTAGGCTAATACTTAAAGAACCACCAGTAACATCCCCTCTCAACTATGACTCTCCAATGCCTCAGATATGTCTTTGAATTCATGCAGCTCAAGTTAAAAAACATCAAGTTTCATGAGATCTACTAATAAGATACTTCCCTAAACAAAGGCCCCAAGTTAGTAATTGCTAAATCTCTTAACATGTGATTTATCAAGTAAAATGATAGAAATACTTGAGAAAAGAGTACCCAAATGAAATAAAAATGTTATTAATAATAAGAAAATAAGTAAGCTAATTACTTTTAAATGCCCTAAAATTTACAAATATCTGTGTGGACTATGGCAATGAAAAAAATCTACATTAGACATGAATGAATAGCTACAGTCTCTGACCCCACAGTATTAGAAAGTTAATAAAGGGGCTAGGGAGACAGCTCAATGTAGAGAAAAAATATTAATTAAGTTATTGCATTAAAGAATATATACACTCTTATAGGAATATATCAAAGTATTTTATTGTTCAATTAAAAATCATGGTTAAAATTCTAGGAGAATCATGGAAACGGGACGGACAGATTGTAAAAGCTAGAGAACAAACATGTCTGCTGCCACTTTATATCTTCTAGATATGACAGAAACACTCAACCCACGAAATACTAACAATATCATCACCTAAACAAGAGCAGCACAATGACAATACCAGTTGATATGCCAGTGTGACCGGTGAAATCTCGGAAGTTTCCACAAGCGCTACATCTGAAAAGATATAGGAAACCGATGACTGCTGAGAGGAGAATTACTATTCTCCAGAGAAGAGACCCTGTGATGTTATACTAAATGATCAGCCCTAAACACAAGTACATATGAACAGCACTTCCTCAGCAGTTTGTATGTGTACAAAATATAAAATAAGTAAATAAAATGGGTAAAACAAACCCTGAATAAATTATTGATGCTGAAAACTCTAATATTACAATAATAACATTACATAAGAATTGCCATTTTTTAAAAAGTAGATATCAAATTCACTCAGAAGAAAGTTAGAGTACTCAATTAGAAAATTGTAGGAGAGCTGCAAAATAAAGTCTTTAATGTTTTTGAACTCTGGTACATCAGTGAGCTCGCGAGGTCACTGGGAGTAAGAGGCGGGAGTAACAGAAGAATATCAGTGAAATGTTGATTTCCAAAAAGAAGATTTGGACTGCCCTTTAAAGCACTCCATTAGAGTAGCTTTCTCTTAGGGAAGAAGAAACACATGGATAATGAGCAAAACTGTCTACCTGGAACAAGCCTTAGCAATACCTTGGCAACCCTGCTAACTTCTCCCATATGGTTCATTTACATGAAGAGCATTTTGGCAAAGGCTCTCCGAATACCTAAGTCTCAAAGATGATGAGAAGACAAACAGACTGGCCCACAAGTTGATGAATGCCAGCACAGACAACATGATTGATGATTAATTGTTTTCAACATCTACTTCTGTCAGTTTCCGTCTGGTAAAAACTTAGAGCAAATAGAACTACCTGTTTATTTGGTTGTCACTTGGAATATTTTATCATCTTTATTTCATTTAGTAAAATTATTAGTACATTATTTTCAGCATCTATTTTTGGTTTAACTTCCATGAAAATAAAATTTGTATATTATTTTGGATTTTTCTCTACTATAAAGTAATTATCTTTTTCTTTCTTCACTCATCAGTTTACAGGTATATTATTATGATAAAACAGAATACAATAAAAAAGGCAGAACATTGGTAGAAATGGTTATGA
>NC_022009.1:95639960-95643369 GCF_000317375.1 Microtus ochrogaster | reverse complement strand
GGTCCTTGGACTTCCCACAGGGCAGGGAACCCTGATTGCTCTTTGGGCTGACTTGATTGGGGGATGGGGAGGGAAATGAGAGGCGGCGGCGGCGGGAAAGAGACAGAAACCTTTAATAAATAAATTTAAAAAATATTGGCAAATATATATGTTGTAATAATGTTATCTCAGTTGTGGTTTGCTGCTCATGATTTGTAATTTATCCTGGATTTTATATAATACAGTAGCTGTGACTACATTTTGAACTTCTAAGTAGTTTTCTTTGTGTATTTAAAGACAGTGATGAATTACTTGACTCCTTTAATTGTATTTGCAAAATTGCACTATTTAAAATCTAGTAATTCCCAAACTAGTTTAGCAGAAAGCAGCTTTAAGCATTACTGCTGACAATGCATCTTGTTTCCCAACGTAGAAGAATAATCTCTCAAAATATCGACCTTGATATGAATATCACATCCATTCCTACTTATGTCTAACATCTAAATATCTAACAACAAATTTTATTATTTCATCTATTCAGCATAATATAAATACATGAGAATATAAATTTCTACGCTATAATTTCTCACCAAGATTTTCATTAGGAGAGAAACACTAAGAATTAAATCTCATATTGCCCTTCAGCTCAGGGTCTTACATAGCCCAGGCTGGCCTGAAACTCTCTGTTTTGTGGGGGATGTCTTTCAGTTTCAGACCCATGTGCCTTCACTTTCTGAATCCTGGAATTTCAGGAATGAGCCACCACAACCAACTTATGTAGCATTAGCGACAAAGCCAGGGCTTCATTAGTGCTGGGTAGATACTCCATGGACTGAACGATATCTGTGGACCAAAATAAATAAATAAATAAATAAATAATTTGAGAAAACAGCTAAACGTGTGTGTTGAATACAAAAAAGGCAGTCAGACAATTTAAGATGATTCATACATTCTCTCAAGCTTCACCTTCCTGGATTCTTTAATACTACACACATGAATGTTCATGGATCTGTTCTCTTCCTTAGGCTCCTATCATAAAGCACCAGAGACAAAACAAATATATAGAAGCAGAAACTGAGCAACCTTGTGATAATAAGTCAAATACAGTAAATCAAGCTGCAAATAGCATGTACCAAAATATGTATACATGAGGGTATATATGTACACTGAAGGATGTGAATCAATAAAATAAAGTATTTAATCATACACACGAGCACCAACATAGGTCTAGGCACACAAAGGAAATAAAATAAGCTGTAAGGATACATTGTATGTGAAATCATTAATCATGAGAAGAAAACTGGATGGAGCCCTGACAAGGAAGCAAGCTCAACTACCATCTACTGAAGTGATCTGACATTACTAGGATCTAAATTTCCTACTAAAAGCCTCTCAATTGAAAACTAGGAGAAAGAAATTAGTGAAAAAGGTGGGTTTATTTGATGCCGTCTCTTGAGCAAATGGAGAACACTCTTTGTTCTTAAACCTTCATCTTCGGGGTTTCGTGGGAGTGCAGGATGTTATGGATCACAGGGACTTTACTGTGTTTCAAAGGATAGAAATTCCTGAGCCAAGCAGTTTTTCTCTCTAGACCAGCATTATCCTCCTTTAAATAGCTGTTCCATAGCTTTGTTCTCTTGGGATCAGAATCTGTGTCTTCTTTCCAGGTATCTTACTTTTATACAAGTCAGTTCATATGGACTTAGGAGAGGGCATGGTTTTAGAGTCTTCTCCTTAGAATTTAAAATATTCTGGAGAGAGATGGGTTATGAATGATGAGGGAGAGATTGGAGAAGGACAGTGAAGGAGGCAGTTTCTACCATCACAACACTAATGGTTATTTCCTTGGAACCTTGGGCTTGAAGGATTGGCAGAGAGAAAGATAAATAACTGCATATTTTATAACAACACTAATCCCATTCATTAGTGTTCGAACTTTATGACCAAATCAATTACCAGATACCCCACTCTAAATACAAGGTGTTGTATTGGGGATTCGATTTCATTTCACAAATTCTTTTTTTATTATTTATTTATTAAAGTTTTCTGTCTCCTCCCCACCACCGCCTCCCATGACCCTCCCTCTCCCCCAATCAACTCCCCCTCCCTCATCAGCTCAAAGAGCAGTCAGGATTCCCTGCCCTGTGGGGAGTCCAAGAACCTCCCACCTCCTTCCAGGTCTAGTAAGGCGAACATCCAAACAGCCTAGGCTCCCACAAAGCCAGTACATGCAGTAGGATCAAAACCCAGTGCCATTGTTTTTGACTTCTCAGCAGTCCTCATTGTCTGCTATGTTCAGAGTCCGGTTTTATCCCAGGTTTTTTCAGACCCAGGCCAGCTGGCCTTGGTGAGTTCCCAATGGAACATCCCATTGTCTCAGTGTGTGAGTGCATCCCTCGCGGTCCTGAGTTCCTTGCTCGTGCTCTCTCTCCTTCTGCTCCTGATTTGGACCTTGAGATTTCAGTCCGGTGCTCCAATGTGGGTCTCTGTCTCCTTTCATCGCCTGATGAAGGTTAATATCCAGGAGGATAACTATATGTTTTTCTTTGGGTTCACCTTCCTAGAATCATGAATTATAGGCTCAATGTCCTTTATTTATGGCTAGAAACCAATTATGAGTGAGTACATCCCATGTTTCTCTTTTTGGGTCTTGCTTACCTCACTCAGGATAGTGTTTCCACAACAATAGACTACTTCCTTGTATGTACTTGCATCTTGTATGATTGCCCCTGGGAGCCAGAATTTATACCCTGGTGTCCATTCTCAGGCTGCTAAACCTTGTTTGTTTAAGAAAGAGTTTCACTGAAACCTACAACTAGGCTGGCTTGCCAGCAAGCACAAGTGATCCTCCTGTATGTGCCCTCACAGACGGGAAGATTAGAAATATGTACCAACATGCAGTGCTTTTTACTTGGGTGTTAGTAATAAGACTGAGGTCCTCCTGCTTGTAGTGCAAGCACTTTCTCAACTGAGTCATCATCTCAGTGCTATCAACCCTTCTAGACTGATTTATGGATATGATGATATTTTAATCTTCTTGTTTTCTCTCTTCTGAGATTCAGATACACAAGTGTGAGTGGGAAGTCCCCAGAAAAGAGGCAAATGTAACCCTTCTGTGATACCTGAGTCCCCATGCATGAGTCACCCAATGTGTTACCAGGGTGCCCTGAGCGCTGTCAATGGAAAGGTTATTAGTGTCTTATTAGCACAGGTAGACTAATGTCTGTAACGATGGTTTCTGCAGTAGACTTTAGCGTTTTCCTTAAGAAGTTATAAGATCTGCTCATTTTCCAATATAAATATTTGATATAAAGTATAAAAAGTTATTAAATTAGGCCATATTTATGAGAGTAGATAATACATGTTGAGTATATTCCCATCCTCTGATACACCGTATTTCTCATCTGTTATTTTCCCATCAATCCATTTT